>NW_026137834.1:0-96561 GCF_019393585.1 Leptopilina boulardi
AAGTTAACAAATTTCGAAAAACGACACCGACCCCGTGACCTCGACACCGTCCTTGAAAAATCTATTTTCAATTATTTTCAAATAAATCAAAATACTTTGCATATATGCTGTTAGAAAATCTTACAAACTATTTTTATGTAACATTTTTTTCAATTTTAACCCAAAAAAGGGTCATTTTGCAATTTTTTAAGAATTTTTTGATTTTTTCAATTTTTTATTATTATTTTTTATTATTTATTGTTGTTTTTTCAATTTTTAGTTAGTAACCTATAATATTGTGTCTAATTTTAAGTGTCATTAAAATCAAATGTTTTTAACTTAATAATTTTAACATTTCTTAATTTAAAACGAAACATCTTCTATTATATTAAGTTAACAAATTTCGAAAAACGACACCGACCCCGTGACCTCGACACCGTCCTTGAAAAATCTATTTTCAATTATTTTCAAATAAATCAAAATACTTTGCATATATGCTGTTAGAAAATCTTACAAACTGTTTTTATGTAACATTTTTTTTCAATTTTAACCCGAAAAAGGGTAATTTTTTAATTTTAACCCGAAAAAGGGTAATTTTTTAATTGTAACCCGAAAAAGGGTTATTTTGCAATTTTAACCCGAAAAAGGGTTATTTTGCAATTTTTTAAGAATGTTTTGATTTTTTCAATTTTTTATTATTATTTTTTATTATTTATTGTTGTTTTTTCAATTTTTAGTTAGTAACCTATAATATTGTGTCTAATTTTAAGTGTCATTAAAATCAAATGTTTTTAACTTAATAATTTTAACATTTCTTAATTTAAAACGAAACATCTTCTATTATATTAAGTTAACAAATTTCGAAAAACGACACCGACCCCGTGACCTCGACACCGTCCTTGAAAAATCTATTTTCAATTATTTTCAAATAAATCAAAATACTTTGCATATATGCTGTTAGAAAATCTTACAAACTATTTTTATGTAACATTTTTTTCAATTTTAACCCAAAAAAGGGTCGTTTTGCAATTTTTTAAGAATTTTTTGATTTTTTCAATTTTTTATTATTATTTTTTATTATTTATTGTTGTTTTTTCAATTTTTAGTTAGTAACCTATAATATTGTGTCTAATTTTAAGTGTCATTAAAATCAAATGTTTTTAACTTAATAATTTTAACATTTCTTAATTTAAAACGAAACATCTTCTATTATATTAAGTAAACAAATTTCGAAAAACGACACCGACCCCGTGACCTCGACACCGTCCTTGAAAAATCTATTTTCAATTATTTTCAAATAAATCAAAATACTTTGCATATATGCTGTTAGAAAATCTTACAAACTATTTTTATGTAACATCTTTTTTCAATTTAACCCGAAAAAGGGTTATTTTTCAATTTTAACCCGAAAAAGAGTTATTTTGCAATTTTTGAAGAATTTTTTGATTTTTACAATTTTTTATTATTATTTTTTATTATTTATTGTTGTTTTTTCAATTTTTTGTTAGTAACCTATAATATTGTGTCTAATTTTAAGTGTCATTAAAATCAAATGTTTTTAACTTAATAATTTTAACATTTCTTAATTTAAAACGAAACATCTTCTATTATATTAAGTTAACAAATTTCGAAAAACGACACCGACCCCGTGACCTCGACACCGTCCTTGAAAAATCTATTTTCAATTATTTTCAAATAAATCAAAATACTTTGCATATATGCTGTTAGAAAATCTTACAAACTATTTTTATGTAACATTTTTTTCAATTTTAACCCAAAAAAGGGTCATTTTGCAATTTTTTAAGAATTTTTTGATTTTTTCAATTTTTTATTATTATTTTTTATTATTTATTGTTGTTTTTTCAATTTTTAGTTAGTAACCTATAATATTGTGTCTAATTTTAAGTGTCATTAAAATCAAATGTTTTTAACTTAATAATTTTAACATTTCTTAATTTAAAACGAAACATCTTCTTCTTCTATTATATTAAGTTAACAAATTTCGAAAAACGACACCGACCCCGTGACCTTGACACCGTCCTTGAAAAATCTATTTTCAATTATTTTCAAATAAATCAAAATACTTTGCATATATGCTGTTAGAAAATCTTACAAACTGTTTTTATGTAACATTTTTTTTCAATTTTAACCCGAAAAAGGGTAATTTTTTAATTTTAACCCGAAAAAGGGTAATTTTTTAATTGTAACCCGAAAAAGGGTTATTTTGCAATTTTAACCCGAAAAAGGGTTATTTTGCAATTTTTTAAGAATGTTTTGATTTTTTCAATTTTTTATTATTATTTTTTATTATTTATTGTTGTTTTTTCAATTTTTAGTTATTAACCTATAATATTGTGTCTAATTTTAAGTGTCATTAAAATCAAATGTTTTTAACTTAATAATTTTAACATTTCTTAATTTAAAACGAAACATCTTCTATTATATTAAGTAAACAAATTTCGAAAAACGACACCGACCCCGTGACCTCGACACCGTCCTTGAAAAATCTATTTTCAATTATTTTCAAATAAATCAAAATACTTTGCATATATGCTGTTAGAAAATCTTACAAACTATTTTTATGTAACATTTTTTTCAATTTTAACCCAAAAAAGGGTCGTTTTGCAATTTTTTAAGAATTTTTTGATTTTTTCAATTTTTTATTATTATTTTTTATTATTTATTGTTGTTTTTTCAATTTTTAGTTAGTAACCTATAATATTGTGTCTAATTTTAAGTGTCATTAAAATCAAATGTTTTTAACTTAATAATTTTAACATTTCTTAATTTAAAACGAAACGTCTTCTATTATATTATGTTAACAAATTTCGAAAAACGACACCGACCCCGTGACCTCGACACCGTCCTTGAAAAATCTATTTTCAATTATTTTCAAATAAATCAAAATACTTTGCATATATGCTGTTAGAAAATCTTACAAACTATTTTTATGTAACATTTTTTTCAATTTTAACCCAAAAAAGGGTCATTTTGCAATTTTTTAAGAATTTTTTAATTTTTTCAATTTTTTATTATTATTTTTTATTATTTATTGTTGTTTTTTCAATTTTTAGTTAGTAACCTATAATATTGTGTCTAATTTTAAGTGTCATTAAAATCAAATGTTTTTAACTTAATAATTTTAACATTTCTTAATTTAAAACGAAACGTCTTCTATTATATTATGTTAACAAATTTCGAAAAACGACACCGACCCCGTGACCTCGACACCGTCCTTGAAAAATCTATTTTCAATTATTTTCAAATAAATCAAAATACTTTGCATATATGCTGTTAGAAAATCTTACAAACTATTTTTATGTAACATCTTTTTTCAATTTAACCCGAAAAAGGGTTATTTTTCAATTTTAACCCGAAAAAGAGTTATTTTGCAATTTTTGAAGAATTTTTTGATTTTTACAATTTTTTATTATTATTTTTTATTATTTATTGTTGTTTTTTCAATTTTTTGTTAGTAACCTATAATATTGTGTCTAATTTTAAGTGTCATTAAAATCAAATGTTTTTAACTTAATAATTTTAACATTTCTTAATTTAAAACGAAACATCTTATATTATTTTAAGTTAACAAATTTCGGAAAACGACACCGTCCCCGTGACCTCGACACCGTCCTTGAAAAATCTATTTTCAATTATTTACAAATAAATCAAAATACTTTGCATATATGCTGTTAGAAAATCTTACAAACTATTTTTATGTATCATTTTTTTCAATTTTAACCCAAAAAAGGGTCATTTTGCAATTTTTTAAGAATTTTTTGATTTTTTCAATTTTTTATTATTATTTTTTATTATTTATTGTTGTTTTTTCAATTTTTAGTTAGTAACTTATAATATTGTGTCTAATTTTAAGTGTCATTAAAATCAAATGTTTTTAACTTAATAATTTTAACATTTCTTAATTTAAAACGAAACATCTTCTTCTTCTATTATATTAAGTTAACAAATTTCGAAAAACGACACCGACCCCGTGACCTTGACACCGTCCTTGAAAAATCTATTTTCAATTATTTTCAAATAAATCAAAATACTTTGCATATATGCTGTTAGAAAATCTTACAAACTGTTTTTATGTAACATTTTTTTTCAATTTTAACCCGAAAAAGGGTAATTTTTTAATTTTAACCCGAAAAAGGGTAATTTTTTAATTGTAACCCGAAAAAGGGTTATTTTGCAATTTTAACCCGAAAAAGGGTTATTTTGCAATTTTTTAAGAATGTTTTGATTTTTTCAATTTTTTATTATTATTTTTTATTATTTATTGTTGTTTTTTCAATTTTTAGTTATTAACCTATAATATTGTGTCTAATTTTAAGTGTCATTAAAATCAAATGTTTTTAACTTAATAATTTTAACATTTCTTAATTTAAAACGAAACATCTTCTATTATATTAAGTAAACAAATTTCGAAAAACGACACCGACCCCGTGACCTCGACACCGTCCTTGAAAAATCTATTTTCAATTATTTTCAAATAAATCAAAATACTTTGCATATATGCTGTTAGAAAATCTTACAAACTATTTTTATGTAACATTTTTTTCAATTTTAACCCAAAAAAGGGTCGTTTTGCAATTTTTTAAGAATTTTTTGATTTTTTCAATTTTTTATTATTATTTTTTATTATTTATTGTTGTTTTTTCAATTTTTAGTTAGTAACCTATAATATTGTGTCTAATTTTAAGTGTCATTAAAATCAAATGTTTTTAACTTAATAATTTTAACATTTCTTAATTTAAAACGAAACGTCTTCTATTATATTATGTTAACAAATTTCGAAAAACGACACCGACCCCGTGACCTCGACACCGTCCTTGAAAAATCTATTTTCAATTATTTTCAAATAAATCAAAATACTTTGCATATATGCTGTTAGAAAATCTTACAAACTATTTTTATGTAACATTTTTTTCAATTTTAACCCAAAAAAGGGTCATTTTGCAATTTTTTAAGAATTTTTTAATTTTTTCAATTTTTTATTATTATTTTTTATTATTTATTGTTGTTTTTTCAATTTTTAGTTAGTAACCTATAATATTGTGTCTAATTTTAAGTGTCATTAAAATCAAATGTTTTTAACTTAATAATTTTAACATTTCTTAATTTAAAACGAAACATCTTCTATTATATTAAGTAAACAAATTTCGAAAAACGACACCGACCCCGTGACCTCGACACCGTCCTTGAAAAATCTATTTTCAATTATTTTCAAATAAATCAAAATACTTTGCATATATGCTGTTAGAAAATCTTACAAACTATTTTTATGTAACATTTTTTTCAATTTTAACCCAAAAAAGGGTCGTTTTGCAATTTTTTAAGAATTTTTTGATTTTTTCAATTTTTTATTATTATTTTTTATTATTTATTGTTGTTTTTTCAATTTTTAGTTAGTAACCTATAATATTGTGTCTAATTTTAAGTGTCATTAAAATCAAATGTTTTTAACTTAATAATTTTAACATTTCTTAATTTAAAACGAAACGTCTTCTATTATATTATGTTAACAAATTTCGAAAAACGACACCGACCCCGTGACCTCGACACCGTCCTTGAAAAATCTATTTTCAATTATTTTCAAATAAATCAAAATACTTTGCATATATGCTGTTAGAAAATCTTACAAACTATTTTTATGTAACATTTTTTTCAATTTTAACCCAAAAAAGGGTCATTTTGCAATTTTTTAAGAATTTTTTAATTTTTTCAATTTTTTATTATTATTTTTTATTATTTATTGTTGTTTTTTCAATTTTTAGTTAGTAACCTATAATATTGTGTCTAATTTTAAGTGTCATTAAAATCAAATGTTTTTAACTTAATAATTTTAACATTTCTTAATTTAAAACGAAACATCTTCTATTATATTAAGTTAACAAATTTCGGAAAACGACACCGACCCCGTGACCTCGACACCGTCCTTGAAAAATCTATTTTCAATTATTTTCAAATAAATCAAAATACTTTGCATATATGCTGTTAGAAAATCTTACAAACTATTTTTATGTATCATTTTTTTCAATTTTAACCCAAAAAAGGGTCATTTTGCAATTTTTTAAGAATTTTTTGATTTTTTCAATTTTTTATTATTATTTTTTATTATTTATTGTTGTTTTTTCAATTTTTAGTTAGTAACTTATAATATTGTGTCTAATTTTAAGTGTCATTAAAATCAAATGTTTTTAACTTAATAATTTTAACATTTCTTAATTTAAAACGAAACATCTTCTTCTTCTATTATATTAAGTTAACAAATTTCGAAAAACGACACCGACCCCGTGACCTTGACACCGTCCTTGAAAAATCTATTTTCAATTATTTTCAAATAAATCAAAATACTTTGCATATATGCTGTTAGAAAATCTTACAAACTGTTTTTATGTAACATTTTTTTTCAATTTTAACCCGAAAAAGGGTAATTTTTTAATTTTAACCCGAAAAAGGGTAATTTTTTAATTGTAACCCGAAAAAGGGTTATTTTGCAATTTTAACCCGAAAAAGGGTTATTTTGCAATTTTTTAAGAATGTTTTGATTTTTTCAATTTTTTATTATTATTTTTTATTATTTATTGTTGTTTTTTCAATTTTTAGTTATTAACCTATAATATTGTGTCTAATTTTAAGTGTCATTAAAATCAAATGTTTTTAACTTAATAATTTTAACATTTCTTAATTTAAAACGAAACATCTTCTATTATATTAAGTAAACAAATTTCGAAAAACGACACCGACCCCGTGACCTCGACACCATCCTTGAAAAATCTATTTTCAATTATTTTCAAATAAATCAAAATACTTTGCATATATGCTGTTAGAAAATCTTACAAACTATTTTTATGTAACATTTTTTTCAATTTTAACCCAAAAAAGGGTCGTTTTGCAATTTTTTAAGAATTTTTTGATTTTTTCAATTTTTTATTATTATTTTTTATTATTTATTGTTGTTTTTTCAATTTTTAGTTAGTAACCTATAATATTGTGTCTAATTTTAAGTGTCATTAAAATCAAATGTTTTTAACTTAATAATTTTAACATTTCTTAATTTAAAACGAAACGTCTTCTTTTATATTATGTTAACAAATTTCGAAAAACGACACCGACCCCGTGACCTCGACACCGTCCTTGAAAAATCTATTTTCAATCATTTTCAAATAAATCAAAATACTTTGCATATATGCTGTTAGAAAATCTTACAAACTATTTTTATGTAACATCTTTTTTCAATTTAACCCTAAAAAGGGTTATTTTTCAATTTTAACCCGAAAAAGAGTTATTTTGCAATTTTTGAAGAATTTTTTGATTTTTACAATTTTTTATTATTATTTTTTATTATTTATTGTTGTTTTTTCAATTTTTTGTTAGTAACCTATAATATTGTGTCTAATTTTAAGTGTCATTAAAATCAAATGTTTTTAACTTAATAATTTTAACATTTCTTATTTTAAAACGAAACATCTTCTATTATATTAAGTTAACAAATTTCGAAAAACGACACCGACCCCGTGACCTCGACACCGTCCTTGAAAAATCTATTTTCAATTATTTTCAAATAAATCAAAATACTTTGCATATATGCTGTTAGAAAATCTTACAAACTATTTTTATGTAACATTTTTTTCAATTTTAACCCAAAAAAGGGTCATTTTGCAATTTTTTAAGAATTTTTTGATTTTTTCAATTTTTTATTATTATTTTTTTATTATTTATTGTTGTTTTTTCAATTTTTAGTTAGTAACCTATAATATTGTGTCTAATTTTAAGTGTCATTAAAATCAAATGTTTTTAACTTAATAATTTTAACATTTCTTAATTTAAAACGAAACATCTTCTATTATATTAAGTTAACAAATTTCGAAAAACGACACCGACCCCGTGACCTCGACACCGTCCTTGAAAAATCTATTTTCCATTATTTTCAAATAAATCAAAATACTTTGCATATATGTGACAGTCCCCGAGAGAAGGGACCTTAGCTCACCAGAGGTCAATATTGAGTTTTATATGGTAAATGATAGATTTTGAATTGCTTTTTCACATGCAAAAGTCAAAAACTGATTAGGATAATTGCTTTTGACACAATAACATTTTGAAGATGGGTATGTCAAGCGCATTTCGAGGCGGATTGTGGCACTCAAGAAAACAGCCCAACTACTTTACTTACACAACTATACTCTCGCGTACGTGAGCTTCGCTCGGTTCGTGCTGACTGAGACCCGAAGATACACGAAGTAGACGAAGCTCACGTATACAGAAACACAACGTTTTGTTAGTGTGGTGGGGGAACTTTTCAGAAGTTCCGCCCACTCTTCGAGTTCCGCGTTTCTGCTACTTCTTCAAACGCTTGCCCTGTGAAATTCGTTTTGGTGAGCTAAGGTCCCTTCTCTCGGGGACTGTCACATATGCTGTTAGAAAATCTTACAAACTATTTTTATGTAACATCTTTTTTCAATTTAACCCGAAAAAGGGTTATTTTTCAATTTTAACCCGAAAAAGAGTTATTTTGCAATTTTTGAAGAATTTTTTGATTTTTACAATTTTTTATTATTATTTTTTATTATTTATTGTTGTTTTTTCAATTTTTAGTTAGTAACCTATAATATTGTGTCTAATTTTAAGTGTCATTAAAATCAAATGTTTTTAACTTAATAATTTTAACATTTCTTAATTTAAAACGAAACATCTTCTTCTTCTATTATATTAAGTTAACAAATTTCGAAAAACGACACCGACCCCGTGACCTCGACACCGTCCTTGAAAAATCTATTTTCAATTATTTTCAAATAAATCAAAATACTTTGCATATATGCTGTTAGAAAATCTTACAAACTATTTTTATGTAACATCTTTTTTCAATTTAACCCGAAAAAGGGTTATTTTTCAATTTTAACCCGAAAAAGAGTTATTTTGCAATTTTTAAAGAATTTTTTGATTTTTACAATTTTTTATTATTATTTTTTATTATTTATTGTTGTTTTTTCAATTTTTTGTTAGTAACCTATAATATTGTGTCTAATTTTAAGTGTCATTAAAATCAAATGTTTTTAACTTAATAATTTTAACATTTCTTAATTTAAAACGAAACATCTTCTATTATATTAAGTTAACAAATTTCGAAAAACGACACCGACCCCGTGACCTCGACACCGTCCTTGAAAAATCTATTTTCAATTATTTTCAAATAAATCAAAATACTTTGCATATATGCTGTTAGAAAATCTTACAAACTATTTTTATGTAACATTTTTTTCAATTTTAACCCAAAAAAGGGTCAATTTGCAATTTTTTAAGAATTTTTTGATTTTTTCAATTTTTTATTATTATTTTTTATTATTTATTGTTGTTTTTTCAATTTTTAGTTAGTAACCTATAATATTGTGTCTAATTTTAAGTGTCATTAAAATCAAATGTTTTTAACTTAATAATTTTAACATTTCTTAATTTAAAACGAAACATCTTCTATTATATTAAGTTAACAAATTTCGAAAAACGACACCGACCCCGTGACCTCGACACCGTCCTTGAAAAATCTATTTTCCATTATTTTCAAATAAATCAAAATACTTTGCATATATGCTGTTAGAAAATCTTACAAACTATTTTTATGTAACATCTTTTTTTCAATTTAACCCGAAAAAGGGTTATTTTTCAATTTTAACCCGAAAAAGAGTTATTTTGCAATTTTTGAAGAATTTTTTGATTTTTACAATTTTTTATTATTATTTTTTATTATTTATTGTTGTTTTTTCAATTTTTAGTTAGTAACCTATAATATTGTGTCTAATTTTAAGTGTCATTAAAATCAAATGTTTTTAACTTAATAATTTTAACATTTCTTAATTTAAAACGAAACATCTTCTTCTTCTATTATATTAAGTTAACAAATTTCGAAAAACGACAGAATCAGTCTCATTTATACACAAAATTTTTTTTATATTGTGTGTTTTAAACAGATCTTGAAGAAAGTATTTTTTTCTCATTAAAGATATTTTTCATATGTCTTTAATACATATCATAAAAATATTTTTTGGTGTATATTACAGAAGTAAAAATTTTTGTCAGGTAAGTTGTTTTTTATTACATATTAAAATTTTGTACTGGTGTATTTTACAAACATAAAATTTTTAATTGTTGGAACATTTTGTACTGGTGTATTTTACAAACTTTAAACTATTTCAATTCTTGGAACATTTTGTACTGGTGTATTTTACAAACACAAAATTTTTAATTGTTGGAACATTTTGTACTGGTGTATTTTACAAACTTTAAATTATTTCAATTCTTGGAACATTTTGTACTGGTGTATTTTACAAACATAAAATTTTTAATTGTTGGAACACTTTGTACTGGTGTATTTTACAAACTTTGAAGTTTTTCAATTCTTGGAACATTTTGTACTGGTGTGTTTTACGAACATCAAATTTTGTAATTGTTTGAATATTTACTACTGGTGTATTTTACAAATATGAAAATTTTCGCACTTGTTTATATTACAGACATGCAATTTTTTTTAAATAAAAAAATCATTCAACAATAGTATATTAAGCAACAAAGTAACAACCCAGTAAAAAAACTAATTAAAATGAATTGAAATGAATTGACTTTTGGTTGAATTCTTTTGAATCCTACTTACTAATTTGTCACTATCACAGAAAATTAAAAGGTATTAAAATAAGCTGCAACGCTTATTATTTTAATCCAATTTTGCTTATTTTAATACCAAAATGGATTAAAATAAACAAAATTGGATTAAAATAATAAGCTTTGCAGCTTATTTTAATGCCTTTTAATTTTTTGTGATGAATTGAAATGAATAGAAATGAATTTCCAATAGGAAAAATAGCATTGGCGTATTAATGGCCCAATGATGGGAGCCAGGGATGCCAATATAATTTTAATAATGGCACCCAATAGTGGACCATTATTGGTAAAGTCAATTTCTCGTTTTTTCTGAGTTCTTTGATATTCTAGAAATTGTTAATTAATTTCGAAAAATATATTTTCAGAAAATAAGCAGATTTCTGTAGTTAGGGCAGTTGAACTGTCGATACATGAATTAAATTTAAATGCTTTAATAAAAAACTTGATTCGGAAAGAGCTGACAAAGTAACTGTCAATTTTACTAAAAATTGAAAAATCTTCACAAACATGATACCTTAAAAGATTTAAGACTAACTTAACACGAATTTTAAGTCAAATTTAAAATTCGACAGTTGACGATTGTAAAAGTAATTGTTAATTTTACTAAAAGTTGGAAAGTTTCCACAAAAATGACAGCAATTAGGTTTTCAGACTAGCTGAACATGAATTTTATATCAAACTTAAACTGTGACATGTGACAGCTGTCAAAGTAACTGTCTCTTTTTCTAAAAATATGAAAATGTTTATAAAAATTTCAACTATTAGATTTTGAGACTCAGTGATCACGAATTTGATGTGAACTTCAAACTTTGACAGTTGACACCTGTCACAGTAACTGTCATTTTTCACTTTTAAAATCAGTGATGTATGCGAAGTCAAGCAATAAAGAAAATATGGAAATTAATCACTTCGCCGCGGTGAAGTCTGCCCTGCCGTGCTAAGGAAAAAAGTCTCTAACTGACATTTTTATGAAAATTGTGTTTTTTATACCAATCGATTCGTCTGAATTTTCTGCGTCTAGTACTGCTGAAAAAAATATAAAAATCATATAATGGATTTTTAAATTAAATTGTAAAACATTACAAGAGGTTAAAATATTAAAATGAAGAAGCCTTAACTGTCAAAAAATTTGTATGTTCAATTAAAAATGCCAAGAAATAGATATAGAATACAAATGAAAAATCGCTGGGTTAGTGGGAAAAAAGGACACGTCCGTTTGATTTAACCAAGACGTGTCCTTTTTTTCCACTAACCCAGCGAAATGTATTAAAAGCAGTTAATTCTTTTTCATTATGTAAAATCATCCGGGAGCGCGGTTTGTTACAAAATAAAAAAGCATCGTGCTATTAGGACTTTCTTATTTTGTAAAATATTCAAGTGGAGTTTTTATTTGCAAGAAGAAAAGCATTAATAGTGTAAATATATTTCTTTAAAACGTAGATATTTTTCGCAATTCATGTTTAAAAAAAATCTGCGCATTAAAAATAACCTGAAAGAGGCACCATTTTTTCAATTTTTCTCTTATCTGAAAAAGTAGTTCTTTCTTTTTAGTGAAACAATAACTCGAAATGGTTTTCTTATTTCATTAAACGATCAGCAACATTTTTAAATAATTTTTTGCTTCTCATAAAATCTTGAAATTGGCGCTTGACTCCTTTTGTCATGCATATTGTATATGTGATTGTCAAGAAGATATAGACTTTTTCTTTTTGCAGTACATATAAGCACTCGAATAATGTTACAAAACAAAAAAGCATTAAGAACTCTTAACGACTTTTTATCTTGTATTTGTTTTAAAAAAAGCATTATCTTTAATTTTCTAATTGCTAACATTTGTAATTCCTGTTTTTTATTGCATAATTAAAAAGAGCGGGTTCGATTTAGTCAGAAAATGTATTTATTTCATACACTATGCTTTTGTACATAAGGAAAATTTTTATTGACAGTTTTTGTCGATTTTCTCCGTTTCACTGATTGTGTAGTTATAGACTTTTTTCCTTAGCACGGCAGTGCCGGTGAACCGGTAAGACGCTAAAAAATACTTTGCGCGATGACGTGTCCAGAACGGCAAAAATGACTAAAAAGTCAAAACTTTCGCTGGATTATTAAAGTATGTGGTTATTTTTTATCGATCTAAACGTAATATTCTTTTACTTTCGTATGTAAATAACATGAATGTGATACTAAAAAATCATTTATTTGTGATTTTTAGAATTTTCAATATTAATAACTTTAAATATTTTTGTGCCAATGGTGTCAAACATTTAGTCATTTCTTATATTAGAAACTCGTTTTTTGCTTTATTAAATTATATTTTTGTTATTTTTAGTTAAAGTAAGTTATTATACTATCTATAATAAAAGTAATTAATAATTAATTTTAAAAATTATTTTATCAGTAACTTAGCAATAGGCTTGACTTATTTATAGATTATAGACATCACATGATGTCAAATATACCATAAATAAAAATAATACTAAATGTTATAATCCACTTGTTGTCATTATAAACCACTGTTGTTGGAGTAGTGAAACAAAAATGGCCGCCATTTTTTTGGCTCAAGCATGCGCAGCTATTTAAGCGTAGATCGTTAAAATACACTTTGCACTACGTGTAAAAGAAAAGTACGAACATACCCGGACATACTTTTTTATACCCTTTTAATAGAATAATGTATTAAAAAAATAACTTATGTTATAAAGGTGTTGATATTTTATCAATAAATTTGTGAATAAGAATCCATTTATCCCGGTTAATTTATTACAATTTTAAAATTACCCTTTTTTCGCGTAAAACCTGGTTTCTCCGACCACTGTGTGGCAACTGCGAGAAAGAGAGATGATCGCCATTCCTTTGCGGCGTTTAGCGAACTAAAGTGATAAAACTCACAAAATTCAAACGAATTGACGCATTTATTGCATTCGTGCAGACGAATTAGAAAGAATTAAAGCTTAGAAAACTACTTCACTCAAATCGAACGAATTGAGGGTTTGTCAGTTCAATAGAGGCTTGTCGAATTCAGGAGAATTGCAACATAGCTCCAATTCGTATTTGTCGCTAAACGGAATTTACCAAAGCTCTTCGTGAATTCAATACAATTCACGTCAATCCTTTTTCGTTCACTTGAAAGGCAGCCATTTGTTTTTGGTAATTTTCCTGACACAAATGAAGTTCGAGGGCGCCTCAAAACCAAAAGGAGTGTCACAAGAAACATCATACACAAATTGGGCTGCCTTCGTTTCCGTATAACGTACGAAATTTTTTATTCCAAATGCATAAAAGTGTCGATTTCATATAGCAGAAGACTGAGTAAAAGTTATTTAGTTGTTTGACGAGCATGAAAATGGCTTTCATTTTTACCCTAGGGAATAAATAACGCATGGGAACAGGAATTATATGACATATATACTATGGGTGCTAGGCCCCCTGTGTGCTTCGCGCGACAACCGCCACATTCCAACTTTTCACTTTAAGAGTTAATTTTTTAAAGGTTTGAAAATATTAAAATTTAACTTAAATTTTAAGATTTTTTTGGACGCATGTAAACATTTTTTTTCGACCCGAATTTTATCTACTTTATCTACTTACATTTATCATGTAAATTGCGCCGTCGTAAATTCTTGTCTTCTTTAATCCAATCTGTAAATTGCGCCGCTGATGTTATTTGCGTCCAGGAGAAATATATAAATAAAGTTCGAACGCAAATACTGATATAGAGGTAGTATGATATTTATTAATTTCAGCTAATATTCGGTGATAAAGTCGATGATTTATTTTAATATTAAATCAGTTACTACTACTCTGGCTACGTAGAGAATAATTTCACAGTTGAAAATTTAATATTTATTATTCCAAGTGACATTTTTTTATATTTGCAACGCAAAGCTTTTTTACAGTTAATTCCCACGAAGCATGCAATCTTCTAAAATTTTCGAGACTAATTCTGAACTGTACGCAAGTTTGAATGCTTCGCGTGTTGAATGGTAGGCGAGACCATCGATACTAATATATGTACACCAACAAGACTATGAATATAGCCGAGGATATGTTTGACAGACATAACCTCAAATTTAGGTCAAATTTTGGCAGGAAGGTCCCCTAACCGAAGAATCGAACATAACCTCAAACTTAGCTTTAATTTTTTCAGGAAATACCTTCCACCCACAAACAAACGAACATAATCTCAAAATTGATATGAATTTTAAGCGTGAATATAGCTGCAACTCCCCACACTGTAAAAAAGGTCAATGTTGAATTACAATCGGGTTATAATTAAAATATTTCCGGTTTATAACTTCACTATGATACACCTAATAATTTAACATGCTGACAGAAATTTTACAATTAAAATGTAAATTTACTATGTTTATAGTTGTAAAAATGTCGCCTGTTAGTAGTTATACAACCCAATGTTAAATTACAACGTGAAACGTTCGAAACTTTTCGCTTCACGTATAACGTTGTAAATTAACATTTGAATGTAAATACCAATTCTGTTGTAATTCTACATACAGGTTGTTCATGTACTGCCAGTTTGTAATATCCATAGGCGGACAAGTCAAAACTAACCTAAAAAGCATCTCAAATAATGTTTTTTTGTTTTATTTATGTTTAATCTTATCCGTTTATTATTAAATTATTTGTTATTGTCTAGATTGTTAAACGAAAATTACGAATAATATTTTATTTGTTAACTTTTATTTTATTAAAAAAAATATATTTCTGATACTAAAATTCTGAAAAATTACAAACGGGTGGTTATGATACAAACAGTTTGTAAATCAACATTCTGGCTGTAAAAATCCAACGTTGTAGGTGAATCGAAAAATTTCCAACGTGATACGTTGCAAATTAACATTGGAATTTTTTACAGTGCAGGATCACCACTGGTCTAACTAAGAACGAACATCATCTCAAAAATTACCTTACCTTATCTAATCAACCTAAACTAACTTAGGTAGACCACTGGGTTCGAGGCTATATCCGCAGACATAACCTCAAAAATCATCTACCCAACCTAATCTTTTTAAAACTAAAACTACGCCCCCTTGTGCCCTCCGCGCGACAAGCAACATTATTTTCCACTTAAATCATGAATTTTTTAAAGGCTTGTAAGTATTAAAATTCTAATTCTAAAATTAGTGGCTTCTAGCAACATCGATCGAAATACCACAGTTGTGATGTAATCTTTTGAATAAGAATTATTCACATAATTGCGATCGAACTTCATTTTTAGGTAAGTTTGTTTGATCGTTTAATTATATTGTTAGCTAGTTTTAAGTTCATTATTAAGTACTTTATACTGAAGGGCTTTGAGTCCTACATTATTTCTCTTAATGAAAAATGTATTTTACGTTTATTTCGTAAGTGAAAAGATTTTATTTATGTAATATGTAATTATTCATTTATTCAGAAAGAGCGACTTACAATTTTTGAAATAAGTGATTATTCTCTTCTAATAAGTGAATTTTCACTTATGCAGATTTAGAGAGTTGTGTTAAATGAAAGCAAGCAGCACACTTTCATGTTGGGCGAATTTATCGTGTTTTGGAGCGAACGGGTGTGAGTTTTATGATTGGACCGCTACCCAATGGTAATTTTATAAAATTGCATTATTTAAATAATTTATTACTTCATAATAAATAAATATCAAATCGTCAATCAAAATTAGTAAAATGCAACAATAAACTGTCTTCAGTGAATTACTACGAAAGAAACTAATTTGAGAATTAATGTTTTTGTTTTTTACATATTAAGGGAAGTCACCGCCTATATTTTGAGTCCTTTAAATTTTAATTATCGTAGGAAGTTAAATTTTTTTTCTTATGTCATTTAGGTTATAAAAATATACAGGATGCTTTAAAAATGAGAATGAAAAAAGTTGATACTTGTTGTTTTAGAAATATTTCTAGGTAAGAAGGGTAAATTTCCAAATATTTACAATATGGTTAACTAATAAGATTCAATCAAAATTCTATTTAGCAAAATCGGTTAATCATTTGGTTAATACGGTGAAACTTTATTAACAGCGTTGGATGTATCGTTCTTCATATTATTAATGAAGATTTGTCAACCTCACCTGTGTCTTTTTCTTCTTTTCGGAAGGACGTTCTATTTTTAAAAAAGATAAGACGTATAGTAAATTCTTATCTATTATGTTTATAAATCTACAAAAAAATTGTATCTGGTAAATGTTTTCTTTATTTAAATATTGTTAATTATACACATCATTTTTTTAAAGATTTTATTTTATGATAAATTGTATTTAAGATTTAATTAACAGTTTAATTGCAACGAAATGATAAATAGAAAAGTAGGAGAGAGGGCTCCAAGATGGACATAGTTTTGATTTTGTGCTCTAGAATTCAAACGTTTTAGGATACAGTAGAAACCCGCTTTTCCGGACAAATTTTCATTTCCTTTTTTGTATTTTTTTCCTCAATTTAGAGCGTTTTTATTTAAAAATTTTAAAAAAATATTTATGCAAACTTTTCTAAAATAATTTTTAATGAATATTTATGAATTTATTTATATGTATAGTATCTAAGAATTTCTTTTTTCATGTTTGTAAATAAATACATATCAAAGATTATATAAAGAAAATTAGTGTGTTTTGTAATTTCGATTACCCGGATTTTTGCATATCCGGACAACTGCCTGCATCTATTAGTCCGGATAAACGGGTTTTTACTGTATTTAAAAATTGTGCATACTGTATGAAAGTACAATAAATAAGGTATCCTTTGGCCATAAAGAAAAAATTTTAGGTTGCAAACAAAATATTTTTTAAAGAATTTTTTCAAATTGTTATAAATTTCAATTTGAAAAAAAGTGGCCCCAAGATCAACACCTTCATAAAATGCATTAAAAAACGAGTAAAATAAAAATAAAATATCAAGTAAGGATTTTTAAACCACTTTTCTGTTTCTTTAGTATATTTTTTAAAAATTCTGACATTTTTTAAATGTTAAAAATTAAATAATATTGCAAGAAAATTAATTTTAACGAGAATAATTAAATTAAATTAATTTATTTAATTTATAATTTATTTAATAAGAGATAAGTTATTTTCTAATGAATTAAAAGAAATTAACAATAAATCCAGCTCTAAGCTGAATTGTCTGAGCCACAATTCGGACATTCGTACCAGGGTCGACAGATTTTTGGGCACTTTAAGAGTACTTCTCTCTGACAGTTATGGCACGCAATCATATTCTCTATTGATAACAACACAATTTCGAAGCAGAAAAGGAAAAAATTTAAATTATGAGGATTAGAGCTTTATTAAGAAACTGTAATATTGAAAATAAATAAAATTAATAAATTTAAGTGTGATATGCACCTATTCGAAATCAGAAATATAGATAATTTTACCTACTGAAATAAAAACTGTTACAAAACTTTTTACAACGAAAACTTCACGTGATATGTGTTACAGGAAGAAAAATAATTCTTTCCGATCCGTATTTATATAGAAAGCTTCATCTAAATAAACTAAATCAGTAAAAAAAAAATCACGAGGCGATATATACTTATACGAAAATTTTATATCAAATGTCCATCTTTGAGCCCTCTCCCCTACCTAATCATTTTTAGATATAAATTATTGATTAATATTTTATTTTTAAGATCTTCTTTGCCATCTTTCTTTTATTAATCTTCATGGAAAAGATTTAAGAATTCTTTAATTGACCTAGAAATAAAATATATTGTTATATATTCGATTTATGAGTAGTATTACATCAAAGATTCTATTTAAGTTTGATTCTTGGTCAAAAATTTGAAAATGACATCAACTGATCCAAAATTTAAACTATTTTTTAAGTCACTAATATCTCACCCATTTTGAGTTATTAAACTATGTAGATTTGAAGACATAAGCATTTTTAGAAGTTTAAGAGAGTTGATAAGTGTTAAATATAATTAAAGGATGCTTAATCAATCGTAAGGATTGTTGATTTCGCTTACATGTGAAATCATTGTAATGATCTAAAATTTGTATGTACGCTACTAAATTAAAGTGGGATATCTGAAAAATGGCATTAAATCAAGCACCTCTAAATAGACTCTCTGTTGTAATTAGGTAAAATTTAAAAGTCTAAAAATAAGATTAGTGCTTCTCCTTAATCAACATTTTCAGTACATTTTATAAAAAATTCATTTTTGTATATATTTAAAAATATGTTACTCGTGAGATGAATGAATTTTTTAGATGGCCGTGGTTTCGATTTGTTTCGTGTGCTAGCTCTGACGAGACTAGTTTTTAGCAGTAGATTTCCTATTGAAAATTCTCATACAGGATCCTATATAGGATATCATATTATTTCCTCCTTAGAAACCCATATAAAATCCCACATTATTATAGGAATCCACATAGAACCATATCAAAGATTATTTAAAACAGTGAAACACGATTTGGAGTAGGAAATTACATAGGGTTTATCATTTACAATTACATGTTAATTTCTATAAATTTTCTTTTACATTATTTTATATCAATTTCCTATATATTTCCCTTTGTCATTTCCCTATAATAATATCCATGTAAATTTCATATGTAAAAACCCAAATAAAAGTATATAAAAATTAACCACAATACCTTACTCAAAATCTCCGTTTTGGATCCTACATGGGATTAATTTTTGTCATCTAATCTAAAACGAGGTTATACCGAATTCTCCTAGTACGAGTACTTATTGGCACTTAAGTTACAAGACCCATTGCACCTAATTCCAGCAAGTTCAGCCCCAGTCTCCTTCCCTAGAGTTTTGTCCTATTCCAAAAGTTCAGTAACTGTTCTACAGAGAGGTTGCGAATTCAATCTGGGTCTACAAAGGCATGACCCTAGCATTGATGTCTCATTGCAGCATAAGCTGGACACTGACATAAAATATGTGTAGAAGATTCCTCTTTTGCATCACACAATCTGCACCTAGGTGAGACGTTTCTACCTATTTTGTGCTGGTGATAGTTTAGGAGGTCATGTCCTGTCAGCCACATAACCACTGCTTTAACCAGTGATCTTGTTGAGTTTCAGAAGGGACTCAGCAAAGCTTCTGTTGCGTTTTAATCCTAACAGAACCTTGACCTATCTACATATAATAGTTTCCACCTACTCTTTATCATGACATCCTCTGCACCATCTTCCTATAACTCCTTTCACCGCGTCTTGCATAATTACTACCGCAGATTCCGGGTCTACCATAGTCATCTCAGACCTTCTACGGGATACTCATTTCTTTATTTCCTCTGATTCCTGAGTGTCCTAGTACCCAGATCAATGAGAGCTTTTTTCAAACCTAGCTGGTCCATTACCTTCAGGCATTTGCCAGTTTACACAGCACAATAACTTACTACAAGTTTACAGCAGACTTGCATGTAAGCTTTGTTAGATTAAAATGTAAACTTAAAATGTCCGCCATGCAGTGACCTTACACAGTAAGGCTACAGTAACTTTACACGGAAAGGAGGTTGCACCTATAATCCCTGTGTATTCACTTGAAACCATGGTGAGAGCAGAATATTAGAAGTGCACGCACAAGAAATACTGGTGCAAAGTATTTCCGTGCCATGCGCAAAATCCCGTGCCTAGCACTTTCTTTCTCGATGATCTACAGTTTGTTTTAACCTGTCACTTCGTACACCGAGATTAAAGGTGCAACCTTCTTTCCGTGTACAAGGTAAGCCCACTGCAAGCTTACATGGTAAGGTCACTGTAAACATACATAGTAAATTCGTTAAAAGTTTACAGTTTGGTTACAGTAAGCTTACGATATTATAAACATACATATAATAAATTATACTTTATATGATAAATATTATTTACAATAAATCATGTATTCTTTATATATGTGAGAGACCCTATTAGGGTTCGGCTTAATAAAATTTACTGCTCATCCTTAAGTGCCCTAGGAAGCTACTGCGCATAAATATTGTTAAAACTAATTTATTAATATTTTATCCTTACCATGTAAGCTTACTGTAACCTTACTGTAAGTTTACCTTGTAAACTTACAAAGAATTTACTATGTATGTTTACAGTAATCTTACCATGTAAGCTTGCAGTGGGCTTACCTTGTAAGGCTACTGTAGCCTTATTGTGTAAGGTAACTGTATGGCGGATATTTTAAGTTTACCTTACACTTACTATAAGTTTACATTGTAATATTACAAAACTTACATGAAAGTCTGATGTAAACTTGTAGTAAGCTTTTGTGGTGTGTGGGAACTTGTTTTGATTCTGTAGTCGGATTACTCAAGGCGTTTATAGCCGCTTGACTATCGACATAAACATTAATTCTTTTGTCTGATTTTCCTTTTTCAAGATAAATCATTGCGTAAGTGATTACAGCAGACCCCCGTCTGCCAAACCGTGGTGTAATTACTTAAAGATAATGTCACTTTAGTGGTATTAGACTTACAGTATACACCCGATCCTGTGTCTCTTTCCTGCTTTGATCCATTAGTATTTCATACTACACCTCCAACTGAACTGTCTTTTTCACAATTTTTTCTCAAAGGAATAATGGTTTTAAAGCGAGCTTTGAATTTTACTCTTTTAATCATTCTGTTTTATCCCATATTAATTTATGGGATCTTCAGATAGAGGATGTGAGTTTTGTTTGTTTTCTCCTAGCTCTCCATTTTTCTAAGAAACACTAAGAGTGTATCTAACGACAGACCTCTTAAAACAATCAGGAAGTCATCCACATAGCTTTGCGTATAAAATTCCTCGCTATTGAGGTCTACTAATAACTCATTTCTTACTAAGCTCCACAATAGAGGTGACAAAACTCCGCCTTGTGGGCAACCATAGGAAATTAGGCCATTTATTTTGGCCTCTCCATACTCTGCTTGCAGGGCTCTATTATGGAGCATACCTCTTATCCACCTAATCAATGGATCTGGTATGCATCTTATAGCCACATTGCGTTTTGCTTGACAATAGGTGTTAGAAAAAAGCACCATTTATGTCTAGGAAAGTGCCCACCTTATAAACTCCTGCGTCTAATTCTTTCTCTATTCTGCTTATTGCTGAATAAAGGGCTGTTTCTGCAGAACAGCCTGCTCTATAGGCATTCTGTCCTGAATGTAGAGGTTGATTTATCAGACATTCCTGTCTGATAAATGTATCAATTAGTTTCTTCAATGTCTTGAGCATGAAGGAGGTTAAACCAATCGGTATGAAATCGGAATAAACACCACTCTAGTCACTTTCGATGCCTCAGGAGTGTAACCAATAACTATACGTGCTTTTATGATTTTGACCAAAGGTAGACGAACATATTGCAATATTTTCTGCAAGAGAATTGGATATATGCCGTCCTCCTCGCGCCTTAAATAGCTTAAACGAGTATAAGGCCCAATCAATATTTTACAGAGTCACGATGTTAAACGCTAGTTTCCAGTTTTATCGTCCAAATCGAGATTTACCTGGATTCCAATCACCATTGTTTTGCTTTGATTCTCTAAAGTCTGGGAAGTTAACTTACACAAGATGCCTCACACATTCAGCTCTGTCACAGGCGAAATGTCCGTTAGGTAGCCTTATTCTCTTCTGTACCATAACAAGTAGGAAAGCATTCCATGGAGTCTCTGAGGTCTTCACAACATGATGCCCAGTTGGTTCTTCTAGGATTACGACCAGAACTATATTCATGAGCAGAACTTTTGTGCTGGTTATAAGGATTTGAGAGAAACAGTTTCGCATAAACGTCAAAATTCAATCCCCCCACTTTTTAAAATTTTCATTAAAATGCAATAAGATTTTAGAGATTTGTTATTCTTAAGGGGAGATTAAGGTGATTTTGAGGTTTTTTTAAAGATTTATTTTATAGTAAAAAAAATTTTTTTTTTCTTACAATTTTTTTTATAAAATAATACATGTCTGAAAGAGTCAAAAACAATTTTTTTAATAAACTAACGATAAATGGCTGCCGAAAGTGCAACAGTTAATCTGAAATGAAAAGAACAAAATGTTTCTTAATGTGTACCCACTATTTTAACTATTGTGTAAAGTAGAACAAAAGTTTTGCAACTTAAATTGTTTATAATTTTTTAAAATATTAAAATTTAAAAAAAGTTTTTAAAGGGAAGTAGGATTTTAAAAATCCTACTTCACAAGAAACCTATATATTCAAGAAACATTCTGTCCAATTTTAAAGTTAATTGATTGAATAGATTTAAAATAATAGCTTCACAAAGTTTAAAATACGCATTTTTGAGAAAAACGCATTTGAAGTGTTTTAAGTATAAATTAAACAAAAAAGTGATTTTTACGCAATCGGCGATAGCGGTTCAATACATAGTTTCTTCTTTGGCTACTAAAAGATTATTTTAAAGTTATCTAATGACAGTCAAGTTGCAGTAAGTGCCTCTGAGTCATTTACTACTAATTGACTAGTAAGAACGTATGTGTTTACGCGTTTGGCGAGTTTTTGCATGTAGCTACTCAAATTATATCCTTTTTAAACCTTGGAAATACTTTAGACTAATTTCACCGTGTTCTTAAATAGTTATACTGACCAAAAATGAAAAAAAAACAATTCAATTTTTTCAAAAAAAATCACCACAATCTCTCCTTAAATAAGACAACATTTTACCACACGGATAAACTTTTTATACTATTTTTTCGTAAACTCACTATGTATTTTTAGTAAGTTGATTACCAAAGTGCGAAAAAACTTCAACGATATAAATTTTTCTTATTCTTATCCTATATAGGAATTTTCAATAGGGGAGATACTAAATGTATGAAGTAAGAAATTAGACATTTGTCGGAATTACAAAAGTAATTTGTAAAAATTGATTTTATATTGAAATTTTACCATCCATTTTCCAATTTTCTAATAGCTTCACGAATCTTTAGGTCTCTTTCGATATCCATTTTCCGCATAAATTCTCCTTGTATGTAACCTTGCAGAAGGTTATTCATGCGAATTTGTTCGTTCTTTATCACATTTTCCAATGAATCTACATATTAATTAAATTTTTTTATTAGTTTCAGATTTAACTTTTTTAAGAACAATTACCCAAGAAGCACGTAATATATCCTCAATATCAAGGTAATATTACCGGGAATATTACTGTAATATTAACGGTAATATTACAGTAATATTAACGGTAATATTACAGTAATATTAACGGTAATATTACAGTAATATTAACGGTAATATTACAGTAATATTAACGGTAATATTACAGTAATATTACAGACTGATTTGAGTTATTCATAAAGCATAAAAAACGTGAATATATTATAAGTCAATTTGGCTTGTTGGTAAAACTCTGGACTCGTGTGCTTTGAGTTCGGGGTTCGATTCCCTGGATGGGTAGATTTTTTCGTAAAGAAATGTTCCCATAATATTACTGTAATATTCTCTTGTAATATTACCTTAATATTACGGTATAATATTACTGCAATATTACTGTAATATTACCTTAATATTACAGTAACATTACCGGTAATATTACCTTGAGGCGGACATTTTAAGATCACTGTAAGATTACTGTAATATTACAACGTTATATTACGAATCTTACATGTAATATTACCTTGATATTGAGGTTATATTACGTGCTTCTTGGGTAAGGGGTTATATACCTTTATATGAGTCAAAAATATTGAAATTTTCAAAAAAT
The DNA here is from genome assembly GCF_019393585.1 of Leptopilina boulardi. Lineage (NCBI taxonomy): Eukaryota > Metazoa > Arthropoda > Insecta > Hymenoptera > Figitidae > Leptopilina > Leptopilina boulardi. Next base: position 24,280 of record NW_026137834.1, read on the forward strand.
TTGTCAGCCGTTATTTAAAATGTTTTTAAAGCGACGTTTATTTTATCAAATAGTACATATTTCAATGTACTTGTATATGTATTTTTATTAAAAAATATTAATAATTGTGGAAACTGTAGACCTTGCGCTACCCAGTAAAAAATAAAAGATACCAGAACAATGGATTTCAGTTACGAACTCGATAGCTGGTAAACGAATTATAGTGAGAATCTCCCCAAATAACACATAAGCTTGCAGCAATCTTGCCACTCAATATTATCAACCTTGCACGGCAAATTTGACACAAGCTTACTCAGAGTTTCAAATGTCCCACCTGACCCAAGCTTTCATGGTAAGCTTACCGAAAGATTTCATTGTAAGTTTACTGCAAGATTGAACAATAAGATTATCTCAAGATTGCACAATAAGATTATCGCAAGATTGCATAATAAGATTATAGTAAGATTTCTCAGTAAGCTTGCACGGTAAGCTTGTAGCAATGTTGATGCAAGGTTGTCAAATAACCGTGCTTTAAACCTAAAAAAAAAATTTATTTTAACATTTCGTTTAATTTATATAAATTATATAAATTAGACGAAACATAACAAAAAATTTTGTTAGACGTATAAATAAAGGTTATTTAGCAACCTTGCTACAAGCTTACATAATACTTTTTTTGTAGGGCTGTGTTATCAATGAAAAAATTTTGAAATTTATTTTTCGCGAAAATGGCTCCGGCGATTATTTTCTTTTTCCTTTGAAAATACTCTGGGAACCTCAGAGACTCAAAATCTGCAAGAAATTTTAGGGTGCAAGCAATTTTCATTTAAATCTATTTCAGGCGCAACATGTGCAAGCTTGGGTCAGGTGGGACATTTGAAGCTTGCAGTAATCCTGCGGCAAGTTTGATATGCAAGGTTGTCAATATTGCGCGTCAAGCTTGCCGCAATGTTGCTGCAAGCTTACGTGCTATCTGGGTTGAATATGAGTACTTTTTGGTATCCGAAATGATCATAAGCTTGTAAACGCACTGAAACGGATGATTTTTATAGGGCTTTTAATGAAGGAAAAGCAATTAAATGGATGCAGAAAAGATGGAAAATTAAATTAGAAACAAAAATGAATGATTATTTATTCAAGAAATGTACATTTAAAACAACAATTATTCTTATCAATTCTAATCTCTGCATTAAAAACATAGTGAAAACGATGTAATGTTATTAATTTTACTTTGCAATTCGGAAAATAAAAAAATTTTCAAAAAAGGGAAATCTTTTTCTAAATTAATAATTTTTTTAACATCTCCTCATTAAGTGTGACTTCCGAGGTTAGTTGAGAGACGACGAATGTATTGATTCCTCGATACAGTTAAAGAATTTACTTCGACCACTACTATATATTCTAAGTGTGTAGCAGTAAAAGTAGCAATTACGGTGTGTTCATAAAAAATAACTATTATTACTATTATATTTAATATAACTCTTGCAAAATGATTAAAAAAAATTGTTTAATCTTTTTTTGATACAATTACTGATAAAGATGCACATTTAAATAATTATTAATTTAATTATTTGAGATCAAATTTTTTCCCTTGCCGTAATTAAAACATTTTTAAGATTTCCATTGGCTTTAATTACGGCGGGCAAGGTATCTTCAAAATACACGTAATTTTAGTCACCGAAATTGATACAAACGCGCCGTAATAGAAAATTACGGTATTAGTTTTAATTTTTCATATTTGTTTAAATAATCAATTTTTATAAAGTTAAAATTTTTTTCAAATATATAAATAACATAAGCTTTTAGTTTAATAAGTCTTCAATTGACTTTATACAATAGAAATATACATCAATCGATTCGTTTTCATGCCAGGAATACAATTTTGACAAGAATTAATTAAAATTTTTATTATAAGAAAAAGTTATTTTATAAGTATTATTTTAAATTATAATTATTGATATTACCTATGAATTTCCAAATACCTGGGTGTAAACCACCCAGTCTTGTGAAAAATCTGTGGTTAGCAGACTCATTTAGATTATTGGTCCTATGGACTAAATGACCTATACACAAACTTTTAGTTCTTCTTCCCCAGTAATTTTGCAGGTAATTAAAAAATTTCATTAATTTAGTGTGAATTCTAAAAGGGTATTCTTTGATTTTTTCATATATGATATTAAGACCTTCAAAATATCTTTCTTCTGGAAGTAGTGGTAAATTGTAAGCCATTTTCAATACTGTATCATCTGCGTTTTTTAAATGACACTTGCTTTCATAGTATTCCCTAAAAGACTTTAAGAAAATGTTTATAATTATTGCTATATACCTATTTATCATTAATATTTTTTATTTTTACTACGTAAAAAATAACTTTAATATCTAGTAAGAAGAGGTCGATTGAAAAAATTAAAATGATTCTAAATATTGTTCAAATTTAAATGCAAACTAATGTAATTTTTTAACATTTACGTTTTGCTAATAATTTATAATTATGCATAAATTTTTATACTATTTAATTCTTGACGAAATTTGTACACAATGGTTTTTAAGAGAAAAATTTGTTAATTTTTTTAATAAAATCTCATTGTAAAATTAATTATAATAATTATGAAAAACATAGAACTATAGTAGTCGGTCACCTATTTTAATAGTTTGACAAAGTTATTGTAGTAGCTCAATACAAACATTACCTAATTTCCGAAAATTTATATGTTATTTGATATAAAAATTGTTTTAAGAATGATTTATTTTAATATTAAGGGGACAATCGCAGTTGTAGCGCCAAAAAATTGATCTTTTTTATGAATTTTTTTCTCGTACACCATTAAATTTTTTCAAAATATTGATTTATTATTTAAAAATACATATATTGAACATGAATTTAAAAAAAAAAGTTAAAAATATTAAATATTTTTAAAGTTATATCCTGTCAAAGTGATGTCCTTTTAAAAAATATGATTTGTGGTAACCACGACTATGGTAATCTGGCTCATTTGAAATCAAAAATTCAAACGGATTTACATTTATTGAAAGATTACCGTAAAATGGGGTAAAGTCGGCGTTTGCGGGTAAAGTCGGCCGGCGCTTTAAACACTTAAATATTGTATTTCATTTATTAATTTACATTAATTCTATAACTACATTTTTAATAAAACTCGGATTTCTTCTGGAAAAAAGTAATAGTTAAACTTTAAAATGATTTAAAGCGCAGGCCGACTTTACCCCCAAACGCCGACTTTACCCCATTTTACGGTATCTAATCCTTGACGGAGCGATTTAAAAAAAAAAAAAAATTTGACGAAATGGCGACCTGTCAAAGTTTACCTTTCAATTTTCACTAAAAAAAAATTGGTCCTTTTTCAGCTGTAAAAAAAAAAATTTTGCATAAAAAAATTAATCCTTCGATCAAGGACTAGATTATTATGTATTGAAAAAGCATGTTAAATTTCATGACAGTCGGTTTAGTAGTCCCAAGTAGCACGATATATCAACCAGATGTCACCGTGACATCAGGAAAATGTCAAAATGTCTGCCTTACGGTGATATCATGGTGACATCAAGGTGATATCACAAACATATCACGGTGATATCATGGTGATATCACCGTGATATCACAGTCATATCACGGTGATATCATATTATTAGAAAAATAATGAAATTTTAACTTAATTCTTTTTATTTTGTTCTCCAATTTTCATAACGAAGCATTTTTGAAAATATATATCTATCATTCTAAGGTCTAAATTTATCAAATTTTCCATCGACGCTTCTTATTGGTATTTTATAACATGGTATTTTAATAATAAAATAAAACTAATTTAAAAGTATATATTTACTAACCATTTTGCTAGTTTCTTGTTTTTTTAACTAAAAAGTATATTTATTGTTAAATATTATTAAAAATTTTAAATCCCTGTAAAATATCAACATGATATCACGGTGATATCACCATGATATCACCGTGATATGACTGTGATATCACCTTGATGTCACCGTGTGATATCACCGTAAGGCGGACATTTTGACATTTTCCTGATGTCACGGTGACATTCCCCGGTGATATCACCGTGACATCTGGTTGATATATCGTGCTACTTGGGGTTTTCAAGTGAGAGTGGTCACCTATTTCAAAATGTAGTTTTGAGAAAAACGTGTTTCAAGTTTTAACTAACTTTTTTATAAAGATGGATTTTTTTTGAAATCTGATAAAATCATCAATTATTGGACCATATAAGTAATTCTTTGGCAGATGATGCTGTTTTTAAAATCCCAATTCAAATATAAAGGTTTAAAGACCCACATGGCTGTTAGCTTGTTCTCGACCGACCTGACACGCCTACCTTTCAGCTTGTATATTTCATACAATTTTCACCGAATCATTATAAAAATTTGTAGACATATGTCTGAAAACATATTATGCTTTAAGAAAATGCAAAAAAATCGATTTTTTGAATGTTACAACTGCGATTGCACCCTTAAGAATAATAAAAAGAAGTTGTCGGCTGCTGGTGTGTGGCTGAATTTACTCTCATTTACCCTATAACTGGACTTGAAAACAGAAGAAAATTTAATTTAATATTTTTATGAATAACTTTATAAGGTTTAAAATATTCCTTTCTCTAAAATGAAAATACCACAAAGATGGCTATAAGGGATTCAGACCAAAGGCCACAAAATCATAAAAATATATACATATGGGAACCTGTGGGAATCACATGCGGTTTCCCATACATTACTTAATACCATATAAGATTCTATGTAAAAACTTATGGAATTCCATATGGAAAATTCGATGGTTTCCCGTATAGATTTTCAATTGAGTGCCTATAGAAACTTTTAATAGGGTGTTTTTCTTATTTTTTTAAATGACCAATACAATTTTTTTAAATATATTTTTTCGATTTCTGTAAAAACAGGAAACTGGCGTATGACTCCTTTTTCACTTGCCATCTTTCAAATAGTGAATAACATTTGTATATTGAAAACAAGAATTATACATTTGTTTGTATGGGAAATAGAAAAAGAAAATATCTTATAGAACCGACAATTGCCTGAAAATTTCCAAAAATTCATTTAGAGAGAAAAATGATTTACCTTTTTTGAATGGAACCAGCAGATATGGTAATCACACTCTGAATAAGTATCTTTTATACTTTTCATTACTGCTGCTTCCGCGTCTCCTGTTACATCTTTTAATGCGACTTTAAAATTTGGACAAAGTAAATTGATTTTTCCAAAAATTTCATTATATAAGTTGCTTGATCTGTTTGTCATTAATATAAACACAGCACCCACAGCCTTTAAAATTGTTTAAATCAATTAATTAAGATCACGTGAAAAGATTACCGGTAAACTCCGCGAAGTAGCTCCGCGGAATTTCCGCAGAGCAGGTCTGCGGATTTTCCGCGAAATTTCCGCAAATTTTTTTTTTTTGCATATTAATATATTTATGTTATTATTTAAAGTAATATAATATTTAATTTAATACATTCTATTTAAATTACGTTTTATACTTTAGTTAACAACTGAGATAAGATTTACTGTTAGACACGTCAATTTTTTGAAAAAAAATATTGATAACCTTTAGGATAGTTTCGTGGTTACAATCAGTAAGGATTTTTTAAGGATTTTAACATTTCAAGACATGATGAAAATACGAAGCATTAGAAGAATAACAAATCGATGTCACTCAAGAACTAGGCAGCAGCAAGAATACAATTTTTTGGGGAAATTAAACATGTCGTATAAAATTTTCATATTACGAAGCCATCAATAAGTAACGGTAACGACCGGGAAATCATTTCTTTTTCCAAACCTTTTAAAAGCTTATAACCTGTATTTAGATTATAAAGTTATTTTCTGAAAGTTTTAATTGTAACCTAATTTAACCCTACTAAAAATTAAAATATATAATGAGTGAAATAAATTTTATTAAATAAATAGAAATCAGTATCATATGGCAAATGCATTTTTATTTTTTTATTAATAAAATTTTTATATGAAATGAATTTTATTATTGTCTTATAAAAAGGATAAATACAAGTAAAAAACTATTTAATCTATTATATATTTAACTCTCTTTAATGCAATAATCTGATATCAATTTTGGGATTACTTTTTTAAGTAGAAAAGAAAAATACATACATCTTTACCGGCTATAACCGTGAACCTATTTTTATAGTTTTCAATTTTTTGTTAACAAAATTAGTGTCAAAGTCTTCTCTCACTTGTTAACTAAAAATTAAAAAGTAATTTTAAGTAGAATATACACAATTTAATTTTATATTATTTTAAATATTAACATAAATATATTATTATTCAAAAAAAAATTTGCGGAAATTTCGCGGAAAATCCGCGGAGCTCCTCTGCGGAAATTCCGCGGAGCTACTTCGCGGAGTTTACCGGTAATCTTTTCACGTGGGGAGGACAGTCTGAGTTTACTACAAAAAAATTTTTAAATTTTTTTTCATAGTAAAATTTACTGAAATGTTTTCAAATAATTATACATTATTTCATATACATTGAAGTAAATGAAAATAAAAATTTTTTTTATTTATAGCGTCAAAATGTCAAATGAAAATGACAAAAACTTGATTAACATGATTGGAAAAAATTATTTAACTGGTTGGGCTGAAATTTTCAGAGATTGTTCCATCATAAATGTAGTTTTTTGACCAAAAATGTTTAATTTTACTACTGGCTAGTCATTTTGTCACCATAAATAAAATTTTTTTTTTAAATTAACTTAAAACTTAAATTAAAATTTAGTTTTAATCGAGGGAATACATTTTTTCTGTAAACAAAATCAAATTTACACAGTAAAATTTTTTTTCGCAAAACCTTTTTTTAAATTTTGAAAAAATGACCTACAAAAATGGAATTGATATTTTAGAAAATCCTTGTGTCTGATTTTAGATATTAAGGCAATTGTTTCTCATCTCAAAATATTAAATAGAAATAAATAAATATTAAAATTTAATATCAAATATTAAAAAGATATATATCTATCCTGATAACATTTATTTATTAGGGGAGGATGGGGCAAGGATAGTTAGGTAAGACGTTTTCGAATCTAGCGACCAAACCTGAATTTGTATCTGCAAACGAGTAGTATTTTTGGAAAGCCTGCTTATTTGGCATTTTCTTGTACAAGTATCTTTCTTGTACAAGATCTTGCACCAGATCTTATACAAGATCTCACACATGAACTTGTTCCAAATTCGTATGCTTTTTCCTGTACAGGAACTGGTCAGAACTTGTACAAGTTCAGTTGCTGATCCTGTACAGGAAATTGTACAAGATCTTGTGCAGGGATTTTCAGTAGGGAATTTTCTTTCCCAATATCCAACCTATATTGGATTTCATATGGGATCACGGAGAAAAATGGAGGCTTAAATTTTTGAGGATAGAAAATGAATATTTCACTTTACTATCGTGATACACAGAAAAAACTTAGTCTCATTTTGATATGCAGAAACAATGAGTCAATGCTAAACGACATAGGCAGTGGCGCCACCAACCTGACTCATTTTTGCTGCTTATCAAAATGAGTAGCATACGCTATCATTTTGAGTTCAGGTTTTTTCTGTGTAGTTCAGCAGTTCTTTTAAAATTATTTTTCTTTTATTAAATAAAACCTCCTTAGATCATTTGTTTACATATCCCAGAGTAATAAAAAATGCTTTCCTACAGCACGCACAACTAGAAGTCCACTTTTTGTTGTGCACAATTAATGTTTTTAATTTTGGGGTAGGTTGTCACATATTTATCCCTCCACATATTCCTCCAAGATGGTAACGTGATACCCCAAGAAGGATAACTTTTCTCTCTAACATACAGTGATCTGTAATCCGAATCTAAATAGATAAAACTATTTCCCCAAAATTGAATCGATAAATTTACTTAGTATTCCTTATTCGGGGGTTTTTGGGGTCGCTGATTACGAATTTTAGGTCAGTTTTTAAAAATTCAAAATGGCGGATTCAATATGTAGAAAAACTTAAAAATTTAGTATATTCAAATGAAACATTGTACGAAATTAAATTCATAATTCATAATTTCTACGAAAAAACATTTCAAAACGTCATATAAATTCTAATTGAAAATTCTTGCGAAATCTGCATGAAATCCGCTATAACTTGTTTAAAAATCGTACGAATCATTTTCACATTGGATATATGTTCCCATAAAATTTTTATTTTCTTTTTCTTGAATAAAAATTTTTACCTTGTCCATTATCCTCATCATGATTGTGTACAATTGGCACATTTTTGGTATTCTAGGTGTAACCTATAATTTGAACAGTGAAATTTATAAAAGAGTTATTTTTATATCAAGGATGTAAAATAGGTGATTGTGGTAAACGTAATTTTTGTCCAATCTGTGTGGAAACTACACTGGAACCTTTAACTATTGCAGTACTCGAGTCTTATGTGGAATAGATAGAGGTATAACCTTGACGCCGTCTTTACGTTTACGTGAGCTGCTGCAATCGTCAGAGATGCAATTGTCAGAAGTTCCAGTGTATGTTAATTGAGGGTATAAGAGTTCTGAACAATACAGATAAAAACATAGGAGGAAAATTTATACAACTTTGCATATTAAAGAATTAGTTTATTGACTGGTTTCTTTTTGTTTATAAAAAGTTTTATTTTTAAAAAATATGTTTTTATGCAATGAATGCCAAACCTTTTTTGAAAAAAATTGAGCGCCTAGATCGTAGAATGGCACGTAAATTTATTTATAATTGTGAATGAAAATTTAACATAATTTTGTTTAGAAAATTTCAAAGAAAAGCAGAGTCCCCTGGAAGTAGCGGGTGCAGTTACGTTCCGGGGCCTCCTCACTCCATGCGAAATAACTTAAGTTCTATGATCCAAACGCCCAATTGAACTGGCAATGAAAGTTTAAAGTTAAATAAGTAAATAAAATTGTGAAATATAATTAAATTATTACTTTAAATGTTCCATCTAAAAAAATTTCTTTCACTGTGTTCAATTGCTGTAACAGAATTTGACTTGAGAAAATGAGAGCTGATTCTTCTCCACTTATTACAACTGATTGTAATAGTTGTAAAGAAGACATTTTCCCGACGAACATTAATTCCGCTAAATTTAATAATGATTTTGGCTGTCTGTAACCCATTTTATGTCTCACTCTAAGCATTGCCTGCTTCTCCTTTTTGTAATTTAGATTGTTTGGCAACCCGTTCTCAGAAAATCTTATTCAAATGAAAATTCATTAAATTTGTTGTTGAATTTTAAAAAATCAACTATATATATATATATATAAGGTAAAATTCCTGTAGGGAACTAAGTGAAAAAAAAGTTGATCGAATCGGGCTTTAACTTTCACATAGCTTACCCATAGGGGTAAGTAATTTAACCACGAATTATTGTTAGGTTTTTTCAAAAACTGTCGGAGAAGGAGGAAGTTAAATTTTTTTGAAAAATTTAAATAGTAAATTTTTGAAGACTTGTAACTTTTAAACAGAAAGAAGAAATAAAATTTGCCCTGTATGTTTTCGAAAGGTTTTTTCCTGCTCTTTCGAATGGTGTAAAAAAAATTTTTAAAAATTCAAATTTTGACCCTTTTTTGGAAATTAAACCTTTTTCAAATTTTTTTTTAAGTTCGGTCCTTTTTATTTTTTTTATTTATTTTTTTTTTGAAAGCTAAAAATGTGCATTTTCACCACAAAAAATATTGAGATGTTTTTTTTTGTTATTTTCGAGATATTAATTAATTAATTAATTATTTTTAATAAAAAATGAAATATTTTACAAATAAATAAAGTTATTGCAATCCTGAAGGTACCCATTGAAAGCTGACGTAATTCCGCATCCAACGAGCCCTATACGGACTATTTTGGATTAGAGGATTTTTTAAAAGCAATTGCCGTGTTAGCCAATTGTTTATTAACAATCCAGTAACCCAAAGTACTTCATATAAGGCTCGTTGGATGCGGAATTTTGTTAACTTTCATTTAGTAACGTCAGAATTACGATAACTTTATTTGTTTATAAAATATATCATTTTTTTATTAACCTTAATTAATTAATTAACTAATATCTCATAAATAACAAAAAAGGACATCTCAATATTTTTTTTGATGAAAATATACATTTTTAGCTTTCAAAATAAATAAATAAAAAAAAATAAAAAGGAAATAAAAATAAAACTTAAAAAAAAATTTGAAAAAAGATTTAATTTCCAAAAAAAGGGTCAAAATTTGAATTTTTAAAAATTTTTTTTACACCATTCGAAAGAGCAGGAAAAAACCTTTCGAAAACATATAGGGCAAATATATATATATGGGTGAATCTTCGCGTAGCGTACAATTTGGTTTCTGTTATTATAGAATTTTTTTTAATTAAAATGAAAATCATAATATAACTTTCAAGTATGATAGTCAAGAATGAAATATCTGTAATGGACCAGACAAATTGTCTATAATTTTGGTATATTTTAAACAAATTAAATGCAACTGCACCCATGTAATATAATGATCTATTTTTGTACATAATAAAAATATAAAAAAAATTTTAATATAAAAAACAAAATTTTAAAAAGAAAAATATAATTTTGTAAATTTATTTGGAAATTTATAGGGTAATTTATGGTAATTTATGAAACTTTAAGGTAATTTATGATACATAAAATAAAAGTTTTAAAACTAATTTTGGAAAGTTATAGGTAATTTATGGAAATTTAATTAAAATCAAAGTTGTAATGTGAATTATTTAAAAAAAATTTATTGTAATTTTTAAACATTATATTCATTAAAAGACGGCCAAAAAACTTCTTCATGATGCTAAGGCTTCCTCATAATGCATAATTAAAAATGTTTCTTTAAAGAAGTTATTAGCAATTTTCAATCGGTTTCGCCGATTGTATACTTAAGGAGACTCTTGATTTCATTTTAAATATACTAGTTGTTATCTTTTTATATTTAAGAGCGAATGTATTAAGTGGTTAGGTGACTGTGAAACACAAAAAAAGACTCAAATTTAAAAGTTTTTGTAGAAGTAGAATGAAATTATTAAGAAACCTGTAGAGATAGAGTTACAGCCCTAGCCACAATCTATAAAAATTTTTTCTATAATATATTTTATCATTATCAAGTTTTCTTAAAATTAAATTAATATTTATATTATAAATATATTTCATTCACACAAACATACACATTTATAATAACACATAATGTAATACACTTTTCTAATTAGGTTGTACTCAGAATATTCCTTATTTCAGAATTCTAAATTTTATAAGTGTAAATTACGTTTTTCGTAATGTGAAGTTTTCTCAAACATTTTCTTTCAGCGCGGTCTAGACATTTACCTACGTGGCGACCGGATGACGAAAATCGTTCTGGGCAGGCAAATAAGCAATGTTCTCAATGTACATAATTACCTTCTCCTTTTTCATTTTCCATCATTCTTTAATATAAGGTATTTTTATTGTATAACGCGCGAAACTTTCCTGAACATTAAAATGAAATTTTTGCCTAATTATAATTATAGGCGAAAATTTCATTTAAATGTTCAGGAATTTAATAATTTAAATTTTTATAGAATTTTCACTAAACATTGCAATTAAATATTCCAAACATTTCAAATAAATCTTTGGGAAATCTTTAGGAAAGTTTCGGTGCTGTGGGGGTAGAATTAAAAAAACGTTATTTACAACTCAAAAGCTAGAGAAGTACGTATTGCCTACTTAAATTAAGTGGGAAATATTCTTACAATAAAAATAATATTCTTATTCTTGGCACCTATTTAAGTAGGTATTCTAAAATCTGGAATATCGTTTTTTCAGCGTATGTATTAAGAGTGCACAATAGAGCGTTGCACAGATTTAAAATTTTAGCTTTTAAAAATGTTTTACTTTCATAATAATTATTTCTTATTTCTGAGACCCGGAATCTTTTTATAGAAGAAATCGATTTGTTTTTAAAGTTCCCAGTGGCCTAACCTCTCATATATTCTACTATTTAAAATAATAAAGAAAAACCGCTGACAAGTTGAAGTATGATTTGCTTCCTAATGGGAGAAGTATTTTTTGTGTTCATTCCATGATCACTGTCCAATGTTATAAAAATAAAATAATGAGATAATAAGTGACATTAAAATAAACGATTAACAAAGTAAGAGCTGTTATATTTTACCACCATTGGATATCAAGTCATGAATTTCTTTTTTCCGCATATATAAAAATATACTATTAGATATTTAAACATTTTTAAAAGTTATGGGGAAAAAAGATTTTTGCAAATTTTAAAAACGTCAGTAACTTTGGATTGAATTACAGTGGAATGTTTGCCAATAGTTCAGAAGATGATAAGACTTAATAGACTATAAAATTAAAAGGGTGTCTAGCGAGAAGTACAAAAAAATGTTTATTTTTGGCAAATTATTAAAAAGTTCCCTGACTTTTTACTGACTAAAATATTTCCCTGACTTCCCTGACCGCTGGACACACTGAATTAATGAAAAACATTTGTAGGTGTTTTACCCCTTTTTTTAAAGTTATGGACAAGAACGATTTTAAAAAAATTTTTAAATGCAAAAAAATTAGTTAATCTTAATTAATGTGGGGGTCATAGTACATTTTATATAAATATCATATAATCAATCATAATCTGTATTAATAAAATCAGAATTTTGTCAGTACATTCCTCAGAATCCAAAATTTTTGACATAGTTTGTCGTTATGAATAACAAGGAGTCAAAAATGGCCATAAAAAAATTTGTGTCTGTAGGTATCTATGTCCGCAATATTTTGTTCCAGCATTACGTAAGAACGGTTTGACAGATTAAAGTGAAACTTGGTGGTCTCTTAGGTATAAGCCTAACTTAAAATCTTTGTCATATCCGAATAAAAAATATTAATTTGTATGGAAAATATGCTACTTTTTTAAAAATTCGAAAAATCAAAAATTTTCAGATTATTTATTTCTTAATACATTGTTTCTAAACTTTCTATAATTCGGTATTAAATGTTATTTAGTCACATTTTAGCATAATTTTATAAAAATTACAAGGTAAAACTGAAATATGGCTATAAAACAGTTTTTGGGGTTAAAAAATCGAAACAACTATTATTGTAACCAATTGCTTTCAAACTTAATTTAGGGGATCTCTGATTAAGATTTTTACGTCAAAATAAGAAAATTCCAAATTGCAAATTGAAAGTATTTGGTTCAAAAATTTGAAAATCAAAAAATCGAACAATAAAAATTATTGTAATAATTGAATTTATACGTCTCTAATTATTTTGTTTGTACAAATCTATCTATCTATCTATATCTATTATATATATAATTATAAATTACAGATTTGTAACAACACAACTGCAAAAATTCGACGGATATATTATAGAAGAGCCATAGAAAATGTAGTATATTATCGTTTTTTAATCATAGTATTCTTTTGAGTACATGTATTTTTGTGATGGATTATTCGATAAATTTTTGGTGCTGTGTGGGTGAGATGTATGACTGGTTACCTCTACACTGAGAAGAAAAATTTAGTGGTTGCAACAAAATTGTTTGGTTAGACAATTTTGGTTCTTGTAACCGAATTTTTGTTGGCTGAAACAAAATCGTAGAGTTATCTCAACCAAACATTTGGTTAGGCCAACAAAATTATTTGGTTAAACATTTTTAAATTCCAACCAAAATTTGGTTACGACAACAAAATAATTTGGTTAACACAACAAAATAGTTTGGTCTAAAAAACCAAATGATCGTTTGTTGTCCTAACCAAAATTTTGGTTGTGGCAACCAAATAATTTGATTTGCAAGGATGGAACTCACAAGGATGGGTAGTCCGGTGGTCAGAGCTCCCGACCTTCAGTTTTAAAACAGAGGTTCGATCCCAGGCGGAGATGAGATTTTTCAAAGTCCACAAATATTTCAATTGGATAAATATAAATTAAACGTTAAATTGATAATAAATAAATAATAAAATAAATAAAAAGGATACAAAAAAAGAAATAAGGTAGAATAACATTTTTAATTTTACAAAATAACTGTTTGTTCGATCAACCAAATATTTTTGTTGACCTAACAAAAAAATTTGTTTGAGCTAACCAAACATTTTTGTTATACCAATAAACAACACTCAACCAAATTTTTTGGTTGACTCAAACAAATAATTTGGTTACTAAAATACCAACAAAATTTTCTTGGTGGCCCAACCAAATTGGTGGTGCATCTTGGAAACAATATCATTGAAATGTTTAAATTTCATAAAAAAATTTAATTTGGTAAAATTTAGTTTAAATCATAATTTAAATTTAAGGAAGATATAAGTTTTTATTGACATTGGTTAAATAACAATCAAATATTTATATAATTTTTAAGCAATGTAAATAAATTCTGAACAATTTACAGACGATCCTGATGAAAATACTAATACTTTTTGTACGAAAATACTATCGGACACGCACCACTAGATGTCGAGACCCGACGTAGGCGGTTCGACAGCTAGTTGAATCATAATGAAAGTGATTAGTACAGAATCCTTCTTTCTGTATACACTTACACTCACACATACGGAACGACTTTTTTTGATTCTTGAGGACGAAAAATACAAAGTTACATCATAAAATATAACTTGAAAACTTTTCATATTAAAATGCTTTCCATGAGGAAGCAATACAATTTAAAATTAATAATTGCAGTTTAAATTAAAACTATTTATCTTGTTATAAATAATAAAATAAATAATTGAGAAACTTAAAAATTAGTGGTAATATAATAATTAAATTCTTACTCAGTAACGACATTATCGAAAATAGTTTTTTGTTCAAGAGTTATGTCTTTGCACTTTTCAACCATTAATTTTCTAGCCTTTCTATTATTTTCTCCAAAAGTTTTAAAAATACTGCATGTATGATTTTCTTCTTTCCCTTTAATAAAATGCCCATTTTCTTTTATTAATAAAAATTTACATGCAGTCCTTCCTGTTCTTTTTGAACACCTGCCATAATCAAAAAGTATACTATATCACTGAAAAAATGATATTCTAGATTTAAGAATTTCTTCTTAAATAGGCGCCAAGAATAGTGCCGAATTAAAGTAAGTGAGGAAATATTCTTACAGTAAATAATATATTCTTGGCGCCTATTTAAGAAGAAATTTTTAAATCTAGAATATAATTTTTTTAGTGTTGCAATTAAATTAGTAAATTCTAAGTGTAAGTGATAAAATGTAGGTCGGCTTTAATTATCATAATTAAAGGGTTAGAATCATATATTCGTTATCTTTAAACATTTTTTTTATTATGAAATTTTTTTTGTTTACTTATACCAATAAAGGACTAACCCAGTAATATTGCCAAACATTCATCAATGTTGGAAATGATTTTGCAATATTATCAAAAAGTTTGGATGCTATAGGGGTTGTTGCGTGAAAAGCACGCTTTAAAAGAATTAACGAAAATTTAAATTTTATGCCTAATTTTATATTTTATATAATAATGCGAAACTGCTCTTTTGTATGACTAAAACTTGAAATAAGTGAAATTAAATAAACAAATAAAAATACTTTTTTAAGGTGGTTTTTATTAGTATTAGGTTTATTGTAATATTCAGTATTTATCGATAAATTAATTATTTCATAAAAGAATTTTTAATTGATAAATGTTTTAAATAATTATGTTTTAGAAAAATGTAATTAAATTTATATAAATAATTAATTGAACAATAAACTTTAGTTTGAAATTTGAGAAATGATTGATTTTTGCAAGAGCTGGAGTTATCATTTTTGAAAATAAATAAATTTCATGAAATTATAATTTTAATTTTCGTACAGTTTATTTGCCGAAGAGTTTATAAATATTTGAAATAATAATTTAATTTTAGAGAATTTTTGATTCAAAAAATGTTTTAAATATTAAATTTTTAAAGATGTTGATTAAAATTATAAGAAATAATAATTAATTTAGCAAAGAATTTTAGATAAAAATTTTAATAAAAACAATTAAATTTTAAGTAGAGTTCGATTTAATACTTTTAGAAATAAAAAAATTTCAGGAGATTTTTAACTAAAATTTTCATAAATATGAATTACTGATGATTATTTATAAGTTTTAGATAATAATTGAATTCTAGAGAATATTCAATTGAAAAATGTTTTAAATAATTGAATTTTAGAAGGACTTGAATAATGTCATTTTAAATATTTACTTTTAAGTGAAATCATAGTTCATTTTTTTACATAATTCAATTTCAAAACGTATATTTTATAATAAAAATATCTTGTTAAAAAAAATTGTAAAAATGTCGAAAACAGTTTCATTCATTGAAAAAAGTCTATAAAAGTCATTTAATCTAAGGCCTGTATTGTGTTATATTTATGGTAACTGAGGTATAAATAAAATGAGATGAAATTTTAGGTGTCAACCAGGATTTTGAGAAATATTTAATTAAATTGTAAAACTATATTTTTAAAAATTTTAATATTCACCTAAGGATGTTTTCGTTTCTGGGATCTGGATTATAGCTGTATCCATCAATGAAAATAGGCATTTTAAATATAATAAAAATTCAAAATTTTCAAATTTTTTAATCTGTAATAAACTCTGATTCATTAATAAAATAGAACTTTTATCTGCATGTTGCTTAAAATTTGAAAATATTTTTAGATCATTATTTTTAAACGTAAAGAATTTGATAATTCATTAAATATTGAATTTATATTACTATTCATCGATTTTTATTTATTAATTATATAAAATTAAAACGTTAAAAAATATATAGTAATACAAACATTTATGCAATAGTAAAATAATTCTTTTTAATAAAATAAAAAAAAATTTATTTAAATTATGATTATTCTTAACCCTATTTTCACATTTAAAAAAACTTAAGATAGGTGACAAGTTGTAAAATTTTTTAAAAATCAATAGTTTAAAAAGAAATTAAATTTACCTCGTTTTAGCGTTTGTTAGCTTTGTTCAAAATATTTAACAACATTCTATCAAAACAGAAACAAATATTGACAAACGTATCTGACAAAGTTTAAACATTACACATTTGTTTTTTTAATTTCAATTGATATATATATATATATATATATATATTTATATATATATATATATATCAGATTTAAATTTCTTAAAGAAAAAATATTCAAAATTAGGTAGGATATAAGAAGTTGATCTACAGATAGAGCGATTAGTGTAAATATTAGAAAATTATAAAGAAATTGAATTAAAGGTTCGTAATAATATTATTATGTATCTATGACATATATATATATATTATATATGTAAATTGGATAAATAAATTAATTAATTAAACAAAATAACCAATAAATAAATTATCATATTAAGGTCCAATTTCACAAAATCCGGTTAAAAGTTAATCATCAATTAAATCCCTAATTGACCAATCATGAGTGCTTAAATTAGCTTTAATCGATGATTAACTTTTAACCGGAGTTGGTGAAACTGGCCCTAAGTAATTAAAAAAACAATAAATTAAAAACAGGTTAAAAATATCTAATTAAATCAAAAAAATTATAGATTAATTTTTTTTAAATTCTTAGGGTGCCAAAAATAATTCGTTTAATCTGGGGAAAAGGGGTATATGAATAAATGTAAAAAAATCTCAATAAATTTCTAGAATTGAATATAGGTTAAAAATAGCTCATTAAAAAAAGTTCTTGATTAATTTACATTTTAATTATTAGGGTACCAAAAAAAATTCGTTTAATCCGAGGAACAGGGGTACATGATTAAATGTAAAAAAATTTCTCAATTTATAGAATTAAAGATAGGTTAAAAATAGCTAATTTAATAAAAAATTTATAGATTATTTTCTTTTTAATTTTTAGGGTACCATAAAAAATTCGCTTTATTTATAAAAGAAATATTTTTTAATTAATTTAATAATTATAAATAAAATTCTAAATTAATTTTTTTATAATTTTAGTGCATTAAAAAAAATTGAATAGAAATTTTCATCATTCCAACAAACACATGCACATTTAATTCTTTTCAAATATTAGATCTCACAATAATTATAAAACAGGGTTAATCAGAAAAAAAATTTAACGCACATGAAACGTGTCAACATTGAGATAGGTATATGAAATATTTAATTTTTTTGAAAAATAAAAAAAAATTTGAAAAATTTAATTCCTTAATTTTCTACCTTAATGTATATTTTTCAAATTTTTTTTATTTAAAAAATATATTATAAATAAAAATTCTTATTAATAATGTTTATTATTGATCTTGCGTTTTTTACTCCGTGTCCCTCGCTTCATCTAAAATAGAATTTTTTTTTAATTATGTAATTCAATTTAAATTAAATTGTAAATTCTAATAACTTTAATATTTTATTATTAGCCAAGTCTACTTTTAGGCCGAAAGGCTGAAGCTTAATAATAAATAATAATATTTTATTATTTTGGGTTTAAATGTATTAACCTTGAACAGGTTCTGTTAGGAGCATTAATTCCATGTGAATCAGGAAGTCTATATTACAATTTGTAGTAAAATCATAATGACAATCTATTTCTGAAATTAATTGGTTTATTTCTTCTTTATGATGCTTTATTTGTTCTGTTGTCCTTATTAACTCATAAAGTTCATTATTAGAAGGTGGCCGAAATTTTTTAATTGTGAAAGCTATCATTTTATGGTACAACACAATTGCAGCGTATAAAATTTGATAGCGGAATCTCACGAATTGGAAATTCATCCACATTTGAAAGAGACGATGTGCTTTTTTAGAGTCACCTGTGATAAAAAAATTTAACATTTATTGAAGATGAAAGAGGTTTGCATAGTTATGTAGAATATTACAAAAATAAATTTAATATTCCTTTTGTTGAAGAGAATGATGTGTGATTAATTAATTCAGGTGTTTTGAGTTTACGGAAAAGAAGTTTTACTTGTAACAGACGGAGTTTTTATTAGAATAGTGACAGTTTTAGCTGATTCAGTTAAAACATTCTCTATTCTAATGAAACATATTGCTGTTCCACGTGAAGATTTTTTCCTCAGTAATTTTAATTTGAATTAATTTTGTATAAACATTTTTTCATAATCTCTGACCCAAGCAGCACGTAATATTACAGTAATATTACTGTAATATTAAAATTTCTGCCTTATGGTAACATTACAGTTATATCAACCGGTAATATTACGGTAATATTAAATGGTAATATTAAAAAAATTCTAAAATCATTTAAAAAAATATTTGACCGATAAATTAATATGTTTTTCTGTTTTATTATAAAAAAAACTTTGAAATTGGTATGTATATAATAATAATATATACATAATATATATATATATATATAATAAGCGTATAATATTACAGTAATATATTACTGTAATACGTGGGATATTTGTCTGATTATAATTATTAAATTTTTCTGTTTTATCATTAAAAACATTTAAAAGTTTTATTTATTTTATTATATACAGTGACGTTACTGAAGTTACAAATGTCAGAATAAAAAACCGGTGGAAATATGAAGATTTTTAAAATTAATCAATTAGAAATTATCAAGAAAATCGTGATTGGTTAATTTTAAAAATTGCGCCAAATCTTTCTGTCAATTGATTATTAGGTAATTTTTAATTTTGGACAAATGAAGATTCGGCGTCTTAAAAATTCTATTAATTACAAATTGGTAAAAAAAATTCTGATAAATTAAAATTCAGTCAATTGGAATTTGTCATTTAAAAATTTGAATCATATAAAATTCGATTAAATAAGAATTCTGCTAAATTAACATTTTTTTATATAAAAAAATCATGTAATGAAAATGATTGTAAAATAAAAATTTAGTAGCTAGAAACTAATTATTGTAATTATAAATTATTTTGTTCATTATAAGGAAAATTACCAGATGCTTTTAAAAATCCAATAATGATGAGAGTTGGATACAACGTTGACATTATAGCTAAAAGATTAGCTTGAATTTCAAATCGTGACAATAATGTTGACATTGCTAATGGAGCAAGAATAAGTCCCATAATGAAAACAATACTAATCACAGGGGATACGAAGATTAATTTCTTTATCGTGAAGTCTGTGTAAACTATTTTTTCACTATATATCATCGTGAAACTTAGTACAATTCCCATTATTACTCCTGCATTTAAGTTAGTCAAATATGTACCAATATCATTATTTTCAAAATATCCAAAAGCAAAGATTCCAATCAATAAAATAGTAATTCCCATTAAAGTACCGAGGCCAGCAATTGAAAACATCCTCACGATAGTTCCCGTCCAAGGATCTAGAAAAATATGGACCAAAAATTTCTTAATCACACATGCCAAAAATGTAAAATTTTTGAATCAGCTATTAAAGTAGAGGGACCGCTGATAACCTTTCGAATTTAAGACTATTTAAGGTTGTCATTCTTTTCTGTTAATATTAAATATTTAAATCTGTAATATACTATAGGATATTGAAAAACAATTAATTCATTAATAATTCATTAAAAATTACTTTTTTCATTTTTCATAGTGAAATATGATTTCAAGTTCTCAAAATTTTTTTTTAATTTTGACAATTTACAATAATTTTAGATCCTAAATAATAAAATAAAAAAAACACCCCTTGAGAATATTAATTTCGATTCCATTGGGTGTAGATAGTAGATAAGGTATTTTTGTATGTATTTTTTTAAAATTTTAATTGCTAAAAATTTATCTTTATATTTACAATATTTAAACTTACAATATTCATTCCTCAAAGGATTTTTTGAATTTAAAATAATTAACATTTCCTTGTAATTAAAATTTTCCAACATGTCATCTAATAAATTTCCTGAAAAAATATAAGGGCATATCTTTGAAACCTTTAACTTTTCAATAAGAAAAAAATTTTTTTTTTTTTTTTGAGCACAGTATTGAAACTTTGTCTACATAAATTTCAAGAACTAAGCTTTCCAATTATACAAGTGGACATATAAAACAAGTTGTCTTCAAAAAGTTATAAATATTTAAAATTGAGAATTATTTTTAACCTGTAACAAAAAAATATTCAACAGGTGTTTGCTTTTTAGGATAAAAAACAGTTGAAGGGAATTTTCTAAGGGGTTATAATTTTAAAAAGCAATAAAATTCGTTTAATATTTTCAATATTTATATGAATAATAAAATACTGAAATAATGCACTGGGTATAAAAGCATGTGTCAAAAATTAACTAAATATATAAATTTTTTATTTGAATATTTACATTACATTTTAAAATAGATTTTTATTATAGTGAATTGTTTTAAAAATGTAAAATTGTAATTTTTAAAATTTACCATACGATTTTCATAGACTTTTTTCTATTTAAATTTAATATTCGTAAACTTTCCAATTTCTTTTCTCTTTTTTCCTTTTTTATTTTTCTTTTCTCTCGCATCTTATCTTTTTTCAGAATGAATTTTTTTTGGATCCATTTTTGTGTCTCGAAATAAACATTAAAACTTAACCTTCAGGTTTTAATAATTAATGACAGTTTCTATAAAAAAAATTATAATCGGCAACTTCGTACATAACAATTTGTTTCTAAAAAATTTCGGTCGATTACGGTCGACCGTAATTGATGAATATTTTTACATTATCTTTGCAATGAAGTATTTTTTCTCGAAGCACATTCACGGGATGTTAAATGGCACATGTGAAAATATATACAAGTACTTTTCGAATGCTTTTATATGATTTTCATGAAGTATCACTCGTATTACGGTTGTTTTCAAATTTTGTCCACACGTGTTTTCGTTTACTTAACTTATAATAGTTTTTTGAAGACATGAAGCACATCAATTTATTATGTCTCAAAATAATTATAGTAACTTGATCTTTGATTTCCCATAAGTTATTTTAACGTGCCGCTTGTCTTATAAAAGAAAAATCATAAATACGATGATTACGGTCGAAAAGGTTAAAAGTGAGGGACAACTTTTAAAAGCTTATAAATTTTTTCACAAGTAATAAAATATTAATTTCCCTGCGAAACTGTGTTCACCGATTAATTAACATTGAAAAACCATATTTCAGAATTAGTAATTTTTATTAAATCTAAAACTATATCGTTTAAAGCATCAGAAAGTATGGTTAAGGACAAGTAGACATTGTTAAAAATCGCGTTTTAAAATTGAAATAATTATTTATGTATTTAATAAATTAAAGTGGAATCTTTTGGAAATGATTGATTATATCAAGCATTAATATTTCCAACAAAAACCAACGAAAAATTTATTAAAATTACCAAAATATATGCGAGGGACATTAAAGTTAAAGGTTCTAGAGATATGCCCATAAAAGATTTTATTATATTTAATCACTTATTAATATAGATAATGTGATATATATTTAAATTACATACCACGATATGTCTCCAAACCCGACAATATTGCCTTTTGCTTGTGACGAATAGGTTTCCGAATATTGCTTGCCATTTTTTAATTATTATTAAAAGAATAAAATTTGACATGAAAAAGCAAAAAGGAAAAATTTAACATATGGTTAATTAAAAACAAAAGAAAACATTAGTATTAGGTAGATTTCACAGTTAGCGGTGTTTCAAAACTTACGAATAAATAATTCTTACTTTTTTATTTTTTGATTTTAATTTTACATATTTATGCAGAATTTATTATTTACTATTTATTATTTATTATATATTATTTATCTATTCTTGAATTTTTTTATCTCACAAAATTTTTTAATTTTTACAAAGATTTTATGAAATAAAACTGGATATCAATTTCAGTTAAATATTTTTAATAAATTATTCATATCGTGAATAATAATATTAAAACAGAAAAAAATGATTGATGAATTACATAATTAAAAATAATTTAATAAAAGACGACTGTAAAATATGAATGGTAAAAAAAATTTTAAATTTAATATTTAATTATTTCAAATTGAATATTTAAAAATTACAGTAAAAAATTACATTTGCTTTATTTTTAAAACTATTAGAAAAAAATTCTCAATTTATTGTTATTATATGCAAGATAAATAACTTAATGCACATATTTCAATGAGTATTAAAATAACTAATAAAAACATAAATATATTTTATATAGGTATATATAATACTACATTACAATTATATCAAAAATTTTGGGAGAAAGTATTGGAAATAAATTAATAAACATTTTTTATTAAAAAAATCATCGTTTTCTACCTATTGGAATAATTTAAAGACTTTTTCATTTAATGTTTTTTTACCATTGACATAGTACTGATTCGGTGTGAATGACAGTGTACTGCCAGTACTGGTTTTAATATTTTTTTACCTCCGACATAGTACTGATTCGGTGTATTAGTCAGTACTTTATTCGTTTCCTTAAGTATATTACTGTATTCCCAAGCAGCACGGTATATCCCCTGAATATCCCTTGAATACCACCGTGGAATATTCCCATGATCTTCCAGGAAAATCAAAATGTCCGCCTCATGGAAATATTCCACGGTGACATTCAGGGAATATTCCAGTGACATTGAAGGTAATATTAAAGGAATATTCCAGTGATATTGAGGGAATATTCCACGGTTATATTGAATTTTTTTTAAAGTGTTGAAATAATAAAAAAGTGTTATACATTGTTATTTAAATAAGCAGGAAGATTAAAAACACATTTAAAAAAAAATTCAATATAACCGTGGAATATTCTCTCAATATCACTGGAATATTCCCTCAATATCACCTGAATATCCCTTTAATGTCACTGGAATATACCCTAAATGTCACTGTGGAATATTCCCATGATGCGGACATTTTGATTTTCCTAGAAGATCATGAGAATATTCCACTGTGGTACTCAAGGGATATTCAGGGAATTTACCGTGCTGCTTGGGTTAAGGGATGAAAAAAGTTGAAAAAAATTTGTAGTATATATATAATAGTTGAACCAATCGAATTTTTTTTTTTTTATTTCAGTATTTTGTCTCGCATTTGAAAAAAAACAGACTTAAAAATCATACCAAATTTTTTTCTTATTCTTTATGACTCCTATAACAGAAATTCACTTCAATTTTTGATTTTTGTTATGGGAGTCATAAGGAATAAGAAAAAAATTTGGTATGATTTTTAAGTCTGTTTCTTTTCAAATGCGAGACAAAATACTGAAATAAAAAAAAAATAAAAAAATTTTAATTGGTTTAACTATTATATATGTACTATAAATATTTTAATTTTTTTCATCCCTTAATACAGTAATATACTTAGGAATCTTTTTTCTTAAAACTTTCTTAGAAATTATGCTGTCTCCATTTACCCCAAATTTTATGCAATTATTAATTAAATTAATTAAATTTAAAATTAATTGAGAATTTATTTCACATTTATTCATGTACCCCTTTATACAGGGTTGAATGAATTTTTTTGGTGCAGTAAAAATTAAAAAGAAATTAATCTATATTTTTTTTATTAGATTAGCTCGTCGATTGAGGGCAGAAACACGCCAATTCAGGTGAATGTTGAGAAACATGACAATCTAAAAAATATTAGGGAAACCTGCCATTCCAGTGAAGATTTCAAAAACATGCCATCTCAGATGTCAAATTTTTGTTGATTGTTTTAGGTTGGTAACACTGTAAACGAAAAATTGATGAGTCAAAATAATTAATATTTTGCTGAATATTGATGGTTAAGTCGGTAGAACCTTTAATAATTTTATTATTAATAATTGTACTTTTCTTAATTTTTAATATTGATTTCAAGAATAAAATTTTGTTAACTATAATATAACATTCTCAAGAAAGTATTACCAACTTAAAACAATCAACAAAAATTTGACATCTGAAATGGCATGTTTTTGAAATCTTCACTGGAATGGCAGGTTTCCCTAATATTTTTTAGATTGTCATGTTTCTCAACATTCGCCTGAATTGGTGTGTTTCTGCCCTCAATCGACGAGCTACTTTTAACCTATATGTAACTCTAGAAATAAATTAATAATTTTTTTTACATTTATTCATGTCCCCCTTTTACTCAGATTAAAAGAATTTTTATCGGTATCCTAAAAATTAAAAATAAATTAATCTAAAATTTTTTTTATTAGATTAGCTATTTTTATTTAACCTATATTTAATTTTAGAAATTAATTGAGAGTTTTTTTACATTTATTCATCTACCCCTTTTCCTCAGTTTAAACGAATTTTTTTGGTACCCAGAAATTAAAAAGAAAATAATCTAGAATTTTTTTTTACATTTATTCATGTACCCCTTTTTACAATGTTATACGAATTTTTTGGTACCTTAAAAGTTAAAAAGAAATTAATCTAGAATTTTTTTTTTTTAAATTAACTATTTTTAACCTATTTTTAGTTCTAGAAATTGATTGAGAGTTTTTTTAAATTTATTCATGTATCCCTTTTTTTAAGGTTAAACGAATTTTTTTGGTACCTTGAAAAGTAAAAAAAAATAATCTTAAATTTTTTTTTATTTAATTTGCTATTTTCTCCCTTTTTTAATACTTAAATTAATTGATAATTTTTTTTACATTTTTTCATGTACCCCTGTTCTCCAGATTAAACAAATTTTTTTTTGGTACCTTAATAATTAAAATATAAATTAATCAAGAATTTTTTTTAATTAGCTAAAAATTAATTAAAAATTTTTTTTACAAAAAACCAAAAATAGTGAGAGTGAAAAAGTCAGTGATATGTGTTCTCTCTCATGTAAAGTTTACGTCTAACGTCTTACGATTTTCATTATGCTTTGGTCCATAGAAGTCGATGCACACAGGTAAAATAAAGTTGGTTCTACAATAAGCGCATCGGACGTGGACGCGATCGTGCTGACGTCACCCATTTGAATAACATTGTGACGTCAGCACGTCCACGTCCGACGCGCTTATTGTAGAACCGACTTAATGCTGACTCTACATTGGCTGCGTAAACGTGTACGTGAACGTGAACGTGCTGACGTCACCCATTTGAATAAAGTCGGTTCTACAATGGGCACGTTTGTACGCGAACGTGTACGTTCCGTGCTGACGTCACAATGTTCTGCAAATAAGTGACGTCAGCACGGAATGTACACGTTCACGTACAAACGTGCCCATTGTAGAACCGACTTCACATTGTGACTTCAGCACGTTCACGTACACGTTTGCGCAGTCAATGTAGAGTCAGCATGAAAGAGCTTGTACGTACAAGCTCACGGATTTGTAAGTTGTACATTGGCCTTTATCTACGTAAAATTTGTTTTTAAAGGCGCTTGTACACCTCACAAATTCTTCCTCGGAATTTGTCAGAAGTTTCACTAACTTTGATTGGATTTGCTCATAGAGAATTTCGAAATTTTCCTTTCTTTTGAAAATTCTCCATGAGCAAGGCCAATCAAAATTAGTATAACTTTTGACAAATTCCGAGTATACTTAGAATTTGTGAGGTGTACAAGCGCCTTAAGGCGCCGTCCCATGCTGACGTAAAAGCGGAAAGCATGAGAACGAAAGAGAAGAACATATTTCATTGCTTTTATAATGTGTCTCCAATAGAACCATTAGGGTGCACTCCCATAGGTGCGTAAACGTAAGCGAAAAGCAGAGAAACATGAGAGTGAGAAGAATATCTTGTAATCATGTTTTCCTGCTTTCAGTTTTACTCTTATGCTCACATGGGACTTCACCCTAATGGAGCGGTCACACCTCGGCTGCAGGAGGCAACCGTGTAACAGTAAGAGAGATAGAAGATTTTCCATCTCTCTTACTCTTACACGGTTGCCATTGGCAACTGCTCCTGCAGGCGAGGTGTGACCGCTCCATAAGGGTTCATTTTCATAGGACATCAGTTGATGGAAGCAACACATGAGATAGAAAAGGACATACATTTTTTTTGTCCTTTTCTATCTCATGCGTTGTTTCAGCAACTGATGTCCTATGAATTTGCATCTTAAATAACGTAAATGTGGACGTATGACATACTAATGCTAAATTATGCTTGTTTCGAAATTCCAAAAGTTCTGATATTGGCAAAAATTAATTATCGATGCTTTGATAAAATTTAAATTACATTAGTATATCTCTTCTAAATTGAGAACGGAAGCACATTTAAAATGTTAAAATTTTTTACGGAATTATTGTAAATAAGATAATATTATTTAACTCAACTGAAAGTTGTCAATTGACCAATATTTAAATATTTTATTTATTAATTAATACTTATTTACCAAAACTAGACAAGAAAGTAAATAAGAAAAAGAGGTTATGCTGCCATTGATGCGGCTACAATGTCGACAACCTGGTTTTCTACAGTATTATACGTATAATACGTATAATAATGTTTAAGTGCCAATCTCATGAGTGCAAAAGAGAAAGAAAGACTACCTATCTCTTTCTCACTCATGAGATTGTCACTTGGACTTGTACTTGGCTTTTGCACCTATTCTAGAACCGCCTTTACAACAACTTGCATCGGTACTTGTATCTGCATTTGCTTTGCATTTAATCACTGTCTTACATGTGAGCGCGCACATCAATTTCCAGATATCGAATATTAAATTAAATAATGAATTACTAATTCATTAAATATCATTAATACGTAATCAATTAATTAATTTAATGTATAATAGACTCACTAATTAATTATATTTAATTAATTTGTAATTTATTAATTAATTTAATTTTCGGTAACTAAACAATTCATGCGCATGCGCACATGCAGTAGCAAATGTAAAGCAAGTACAGATACAAGTTGTAGAAGCGCCTTAATTTTAATCCTTCCCGACTCTGCTTCGGATGAACATAATTTTGGGCTTTTGCTTCCCAACCCTGTTTGTTTACAAATGTCATCTTTCGATGATGATAGTGTTTAACAGAAATTTAAGTCCTAGAATTTTGTTTGTAAACAATCATAACAACCCTAATAAATTAATAATATGAAAACGATATTTAAGGTATTTTAAAATATATAATTTAATATTTTAATTAATTAACTAATAAATTTATTAAATAAATGTGTTGAAGGTCAATAATAATTAAACTTGTTATAATGTTATATTTGTAAGTGTAAAGAAAATAAATATAAATTTTTTTTTAATTATTAAGGTGTCTTTATTTTTATTATTTTTAATGAAAATTAATTACATCAGTTATTTATATTTTTAATTGTTCATGAAATTGCACCTTAAATTTGATTGTTTCTTTTATCAACTATAACAAGAGAATGCGAAAACAAAATTCAATGAAGCAGTTTCACAGTAAACGAAGTATAAATGTCAGCTTTTCAAGACAATTTTGTATTGTGATATACATTTTTAATTAATGACAACGAAACGTGGTTTTTTCAATTATGATGAATGATTTAATTAAAGATATTTTGGACAATGAATGCAGTCAAGATCCTGCCATAAAAGATAAGGTAAAAATTATGATTATACTTATATTTAAAAATTCATAAGCAGGCAACATTTTTATTTTTTTCATTTTACATTTTTTACACTTCAGTAATTTTTCAAAATATAAATGTACAGTTATTTTATTATAATACATACTTTTTTATTAGTAATAAATTATATTTGCTTAAATAATATTAATATGTATATATAATGTAAATTATTTCTTTGCTTTTATTTATTTATTTTAGTAAATAATATTTATACAAAAGCTATGCAACAAAAACAAAAAATTGAAATTAAAAAATATAATACAATAATAGCAGTTAAATCAAAAAAGTAATATATAAATGTGCAAAAATATAAAAAAATTAATAATTCAATAATATTTTAACCTCAATCGATTATAATCAATGTTATGTTTTCTCAAAAAATAATTTAATTCAAAAGTTTTTGGAATATAAAAAATCTTTTTTTTCGAGTTTTGAATTTTTTTTAATTTCTTTAATTTATTAAATTTAAATTAATTTTTAAATTTCTTTAATTTATTAAATTTAAATTAATTTTTAAATTTCTTTAATTTATTAAATTTAAATTAATTTTTAAATTTCTTTAATTTATTAAATTTAAATTAATTTTTAAATTTCTTTAATTTATTAAATTTAAATTAATGTTTAAATTTCTTACATTTCGTAGGCTTTAAATTTATAATTTATTAAAATTAATTTAATTTATACTTTTCTTAAATTTAAAATTTTTTATATTGTCAAAATTTGATATCATTTTTTCTAATTTTTAAAACTCGTAAAATTAAATTTCTTTTTATTTTAGATACTTTAAGTTTTTACTTTGTGTAATTGTAAACAATTCTTAGTATTATGGAATTTTAAAAAACATTTCTTATTTTAAAAACATAATTAATAATAAAGTAATATTTGAATTATAAATGTAATTAAATAAGTGTGCAAAAAAAATCAATAATGCAATTATTTTTTTAACCTCAATCAAATATACCTAACCATTGTTTTGTTATCTTAAAAAAATTAATTTAAAAGTTTTTGGAATATAACAAATATTTTTATTTTTTTTAAATACTGTAGGTTTTAAATGACTAATTTATCGACATTAAATTAAATTTTAATTGTCGTAAATTAAAAATTTATTTAAATTGTCAAAACTTTTTATTTTTTTTTTTTTCTAATATTTGAAATTAGTCAAATTTCTAATTTTTTTCATTGTAAATACTTTAAAAAGAGTTTCAACCTTCATTTTGAATCATTTTAATTTACATTTTAATGATCGTAGGAAGATATATTTTTTTCCTTCCATCATTTGGGTCCTAAATCCATACAGGATGGTCAAAACAATAAAATTTTATATTTTGACCATTTTAGAAATTAATTTAAAAAAAAAATTAATATTTTAAATATCTATCTTCTTTCTCAATTTTGACTATTTTTCATCGCCAATTTTTTTCCAAGCTTTTTTTAATGATTCTTAAGAATCTCTTTCATGGCTTTTCAAAAATTTTATTTTTTTCTAAAAAAGAAAGAAAAATATGAGTTAAAATATCATTGCACTCTCTTATTAAATATGTATCTTTTTTCAGAATTTTAAGTATTTTTCAACGTCAAATTTTTTCCACACTTTTTTTACTGATTCTTCAAAATTTATCGCATGGATTTTCAAAAATATTTTTTTCAAAAAATAAAAATTCTAAAATGGTCAAAAATTAAAATTTTCTTTTTTTGATCACCTTAATATGTTTTCTGGACCCAAATGATGCAAGAAAAAAATATAACCTCGTTTAATAATTTAAATTTAAGTTGCTCAAAATAAAGGTTGTGACTCACCTTAAATTATTACTTTTTAAATTGTAAATGTGACGCGCTCCGAGGAAAGGTACCTAAGAAGCAAATCATTTTAAGGTTCTGTTTGTCGTAATTTTACCTTAATTAAAAGATTATTTTTTTTATTATGTAAAGTAAAATCAGTTTTTATTAAATATTTTTAATGTTATGAAGATTTAAACACCAATAATTTATATTGAGAGTTGATTCCCTTTGTGTATTTTTACTTTAAAAATCACAAACATAACTTACAATTTTTTGCTTCTTAGGTACCTTTCCCCTGAGCGCGTCACAAATAGCTTATTCTTAATTTTATTGAATTTAAAGAAAACATTTCTAATTTCAAAAAATTAATCAATAATAATAAAATAATATTTGAATTAAAACATTTTTTTATAAATTATTTTTTATAAATGTGCAACAATTTAAAAAAAATGAATAAAATGTAATTATTTTTTTTAACTCACTCAAATATAGCCAATATTAGGTTTTTTCAAAGAAAAATTCAATTTAAAATTTTTTGGAATACCTATAACAAATCTTTTTATTTTTAGAATTTTGAACTTTTTATTAATTTTTAAGCTTTATTTCTTATTTATTATAATTAAATGAAAAAAAATGTTCAAAAAGATCTTCATGAAGTTGGCGTCGATGCTCAGCGCCGAAATTTTTTTTCACAGGACCAAAAATGTTAAATTATTTTTTTAAAAAAGATTTTTGGTCTACCCAGTCGAAAATCGTAAGTTTCCCTGAAGGGTTCACATGGCCTTCAGGTAACTGTTATGAAGGTTTCAAAAGCTTCATGGCAACTATTTATACATTAGACCTAAAATTCTGTGATATTTGCTTTCTGACTTCTTAACGGGAAGCTTTTTCTACAGCTTGTTGAATATCTGTGGACAGCTTCTAGCAAAAGGTCTACCAGTTTGCTTGGTGAATGCTTTCCTAATGCCTGGTTTAATGTGTAAGAAAGCAATTCTATTTGCTTTTCACAAGTTGCAAATTAATATGTAATTTAATTACCTTTTTTACACTTTCTGAAAACTAGAATAATTTCATTAAATTAAACTATATCGAAAAATCATAAAAATTCTATATAGTAATTTGTAAATCCGTTTTATACAATTAATAATTATTCTTTATATATTATATAAAAATTATTTTTCAAAGAAAACGTTTATTTTTAAACACTTAAATTATATACGAAAAAAATTATATATAACTTGAGCAAAATTTGGGGTTAGGAATACGAACACGGTGAAAACTTTTTATATTGAATAATGAATACAATTTCTTAAAAAAAAGACAAAATATTTAATATTTAAAAAAAACATTATTATTTTTATACTTGATATTTATTAATATTTTTTATAAATAATATATTCTTTATTCTTTTAGAATTTCATAATTTATGAAAATGAATTTAACAGCGTATTTTTATTTACAAATTTTGGTTGACAACAATATTTTTACGAGATAAATAAAGATGGAAAGAAAGGTTAAATTTAATTTTTGATCATTGTCATTTTTCCGCTGTTTCCTGAAACATCCATGACGCTTCATTTAATTTTCGCCACCCGAACGCTTTCTTTTTATATATGCAAAATCCTGCAACTCTTTGATAACTCTGTCAAAGCTACTTGAATGCTTTGTTTAAAACGTACAAAATTTGTTATTTTCAAGCTTTCCGTAAAAGCGAAAAATCGGCCATAACAGGCTTCCTGAAAGTTTTCTATAGCTAGTTATCTACTGTCTCACAATTCTCTAATGGTTATCTCAATACTTCAAAACAACTTTTTGTTCAGCTTAACATAGCGTAGGATTTTCGACTGGGTAACTAAATAATGACTTAAGAAATACTTTTCAAGGTATTATATGGACCCAAAACCTTTTTAAAAATAATTTCATATTCTTGGTCCCGTGAAAAATAATTTTAGACGCTGAGCGTCGACGCCGACTTCATGGAAGTTCAAAAAGTTGAGTTAAAAAGTGGTTTCTATTGTAGTTTAAGGGGGTAAACTCATGTAAAAATTTAAACGTCTATAACTATAATTATTATACATAGCTAATTCAATAAACTTTACCACTTTTTTGTAAAAAAATCTTAAAAAATTTACATTTACACGAGTTTCCTCCCTTAAAGATTGTGATGTATGTTTTAAAAGTCTGAAACCCTGTTGTGGGCAGAGAGAATAAATAAAGAATAATTTAATAAATTTTCGTACATTTTTAAAACAGATGTATTTTCTTCAAGGAAAGAAACCTAATTCCGTAAAATGTGTCTTCAATAGCTATTTATATTATCAACCAACGGATTGTGAAGATACATTTTATTGCGCATATCGAAAAGATCCATGCTATGCCAAAGTATATAGGTCCGAAGATAAATATACAGAAATAGATAAGCATATTTGCAATAAAAATGATAAACGCGCTATAGATCATCTTGCGCTGAACAAAGCGGAGAACGCTATTTCTCGTTTGTGCAAAGAAACAGATTTAAGTTTCCCTAAGATACTACAATTAGTTAGTCAACGGTATTCTTCTAAATTATATTATTAATTATAGATGATTAGTTGTTAACTTAGTTTCAAATAAATCATTAAAGGAGACTGGGTACAGTTTATTCATATGGTACATTTGAGACAAATAATATTTTTC
Source organism: Leptopilina boulardi (assembly GCF_019393585.1). Classification (NCBI taxonomy): domain Eukaryota; kingdom Metazoa; phylum Arthropoda; class Insecta; order Hymenoptera; family Figitidae; genus Leptopilina; species Leptopilina boulardi. The sequence continues at coordinate 57,085 of NW_026137834.1, forward strand.
TAACATGGTTAATTATCCAAATGGAATCAACACATTGTTTTTGTGGCCAGAACAACAAATAATCTCACTTTTTTTTTTTTTAAATTATTAACAAACTTTTTTATTTAAAAAAATTATCATTTAAAATATAAATTCTACGGGCATTTATTTTTAAAAAATGCTTTGATTATTCACATATAGTTTAAAGTTTTTTAACAAGGTATTAAAATGTTAAAATTGCATTAAAATGTTCAATTGATATGTGCTTTATTCCATTTGTCGTTCACTATGATTAACACAATTTTTGATGAATTAATGTATTGAATACATCGTTAGCCTCTTGAAAGACAGGTACATGTCCATGTATTAGTAGTATTTTTCCTAATCTTACGATGCATTTACTTTAAAATTAAAAATTTTTTAAATCTTATGTCTTTTAAAAGAAACAATAAATATTGTTAATTCTTTTTTCATTAAATTCTTCAAATGTTTATTTATAATGGACAAGTTTTTTTAAAAAATATATAGAAAAATTTAGAATCTACTGAAATAAATGTTACTTGTTTATGCAATCTGTATAGACTAATTAACCATGATAAATTATCAAATTTTTAACATGTAGGTATATCTCGTTCCAGAAACGTTAAATTTAAAGAAATTTTAAAAATATGTAGATCTTGTTATTAACTGTTAAGTTTTTAAATTTCATTAAATTCTATAGAAAAGTGCGATTGCTGTCTGATTGCTACGTAAATAATAAAAAATAAAGAACAATTTACAAAATAATACGATAAAACAAAATTGGCCGTCAGTCATTCTCTGAAGTAATAGAATCAATAGTATGTGGAGTCAGAGTTAAAATTTTTATTAATGATTACAGTAGTAACTGGAAATTTTATTAAAATCCATTTGTCTCAATATTATCGTTTTTGTTATTTAACCTATTCTAATATGTCTTAGTAATTTTTTTGTGTAATCAATGTAAAAGATTTGCTAAAATTTTTTTAACTGTATCCAGTCTCCCCTTGTGAATAATAAATTTAGTAACTAGTTACTATATAACTATACATAAAACTTTATAAAGAAATTATATGTTACTAGTTTTACAAAATATACTCAAAAATACAAAAAAAAATATTCTCGTTTTAAGAGGATTCCTCTTATTTCAATGCATATTTTCCTACAGTATATGTCACAAAAGGATTCCTTTTATTTTAAGAGGATTATTCTTAGTTTAAGAATATTCCTCTTAAAATAAGAGGAAAATACTCGACGATCAAGAGTAATATTCTTGATTTAAGAGGACTTTTTAAAGAAAAATTTTCCTATTAATATAAGAATATTTTTTAGGTGTATTTTTCTTTTTTTCTATTTAAAAATTTTAGAAGAAATATGTTCCGTAAAAATGTAAAATTTTTTATGTTAATTAAAATGTGTGACACGATATGAAGAATGGGACCTTAGAAGCAATTGAATCACAAGTTAGGTGTATTAAATTTTTACCTTAATTAAAAGTTAATTTTTGTTTTTTTGTGAAATTAAAATCAGTTTTCATTAAATATTTTTGATGTGATAAAAATTTAATATCATTCGTTTATATTAAGAGTTGATCCTCTGTTGTGTATTTTCACTTAAAAATTTCAAAACACAACCTATAATTCTATTCTCCAAAGAGGACGTTCACATATCACGTCACGCAAATTTTCTAGATTTTCGGCACTCCCCTTTCCTATGTCCCGCAATTTTTGAAATTTCATATTTCATTTTTTCATTTCATTTCATTTTGTCACCTTAAGTAAATCCGCTCTCTCTTCTTTTGATTATTATTTATTTTTTAATTATTATTAAAAAGATTTATTAATTTTTTAATAATTTATTCATTATTATAATTTATAAAAAATGTAGTAATTTTTTATTTAAAAAACATTTCAGTTTACCAAATTGCAAATTAACTTTCGATGGATTTAGGGAAAGAATGAAAAAATCTAGAACGTCACGTTATGTTGAACACTCCAATGTAAAGGATTTTATGCAGGCTTTAGTGAATTTAGACGTTTGCATTGGAGAACAAATTGTAGAGAATGGCGAATTTTGCACTATAATTCAAACGCCCTATATAGTCCAATGTTGTGAAAATTCCACGGTACTATACATTGACGATCATCATAAGGTTTGTAGATCTGTAGCATGTCAGCTCCTTAACGTGCTCGCTTTCTAAAATATTAAGTTTATTTTGTAACAGTAATGGATATTTTAGGATATCCTATGGACGTCCTATTCGTATCCGGAAATTTTGATATCTCTAGGATGTCATCAGGATATCCCTAGGACATCCTGTGGATATCCTACATTCCGGTTATCCTTAGGATGTCTGTAGATTATCTTAAATATTCGGATATTGTTCAACAAGAATAACATTGCTATTTTTATAATAATGAAGCATTTCAGTTTTACCCTAATCTTCCCTACGTATATGAATAATTTGTGTTCTATAATTTGTAAAACGTTTTGCATATTTGTAAATTACAAAATTATTTTGTTCAACAATTCCCGAGTCGAAATTTAGATCCTATTTTAAGCCTTCAAACCATTCAGATTTGAAAATATCTGCATGGTTTGAGACTGAAAAGAGCTGACAATTGACAAAATTAAAAATTTTCATTTTATATTTAATTGCAATGCTTTAAAAATCAATATTTGCAGCTTCTACAGGGTAATTGAAAAATAACTATATGAAAAATAATCCAATTTTATTTTTCGAGAAATTGTAAAAAAACTGATTTTAAAACATCTTTTAAGCCTCTTGACTCCTTTTTTACACCTCGTTTTATCCTTAAATGCACAGTGGGCCAGGAGACCCGGTTTCGTGGCCAAAAGTCAATTTATATTTCAAATGGCCTTAAACTTATTACTCGGGGGTTTTTGAGGTCGCTGCTTACGAATCCGTTATTAATTTTTAAAAACCCAATATGGCGGACGAGTTTATTAAAAATTTATCGGATCCACTTAAAACTTGTCATTTGGGGTCCAATATGGCAAACGGATTTTTCAAAAATTCATCGGATCTACTTGAAAACCATCATCAACCATTTTCGCGGTTACTGATTACAAATCCGGTATTAGTGATAATGATTATAATAAGAAACTTTTTATTTATGTTTGTTTTATCTGCAGTTAGCCTACATTAATAGTAGTTTCCATGGTTTACCACGAGAAAGTGACAGTTTAAAAGTTGCAATTAAACATGTAGGTCAATTTTTTGTTTGATCTTTCTGTTTAAAAGTTATAATACTTCATAAATTCACTGTTTAAATTTTTCAAAAAAAATTCCACCCTCTCGCTCTCTTACTGTTTTTGAAAAAATTTAATAATTCTTCGTGGTTAAAGTACTCACCCATAGGACTAAACTATGTGCAAGTTACAGCTCGATTCGATCAATTTTTTTCACTTAGTATGCTACAGGAATTTTACCCGATACATATATGAGAGCATAATTTGAATTCGCGCAAAAGTGGGCGGATTTTTCTTTTAGTTTAGGATCAATAAAAAAGTTTTAACCAAAGGCGATTAAAAAAATAACGGAGTTACGGGAAGTTTACTTTCAGTATTACTACGAAATTGAAAAATTCATGATTTTATGAAAAAAACTTTGTAGTACTTCACAAATTGACAATAAAATAACTTCTATTATTATTTTTATTCTTAAACATAAATAAATGTGCAAAAAAAAGATAGATTAGATTCTTCATAATAATGATAAAATAAATAACATAAATTTCGAATGGGAGGAATAAAAATCTGAATTGATTTTGTAACTTAAGGCAAGTGTAGATTGAGAATGAATTGTCCTAAGACTATAAAATTTTCAGAGCAACTACTGTAGCTATTACTGGTTAAAAACGGTATAATTTGTTTTACCAATTTCTAAAATTGACTTTTGGCCACAAAACGGGGTCTCCTGGCCCACTGTGAAATGTAGCAAATATTGAATATTCTAGACATTTTTAAATCTGTATGTTTAAAAGCTTAAAAGAGGGCTGATAATTTAAGAAACATAAATCTGGTTACTGAAGACTTTATAGTGATTTTGAAATTTAGAACAGGGATTTTTCATTTATATTAAAGGAAAAACTATAAACATAAAGATATTTCCTCTAATGCACCACTAGAGCAATGATGCCAAAATGTGAACGGTAAAAAGACAACAATCTTCCCTTCGGAAACATCTTTTACGGTGATCATTTCGAACAATCAATCATCGTGATTAAACGATTCTGCATAGCAGTCGATTACGATGAAATTCATGAAGATCTTTGTGAGATTCCACGATTTGTGAGCATCTAAAGATTCTTTTTCGTCATTCATTGCTGCAAATCCATTCTTTTGCTTCACTGGAACTTACTGTGTCGTGATATGTTAAAGGTTAATCATTATCCTCTCTTCGAACTGTAAATGATTGAATATTCGCGTTGTGATTTTCTGCATCTAAAGATCAAAGTGTCAACAGGTTCCGGTTGAGGTTCTGACAAATCCTTTTTTTTCTTCCGCGAGGTTTTTACACAGGAACAGCTATATCTTCATGTTCTTGCACTGGCTTGGTTTGGAATGTTCTTTAAAGATATAATTACGTGATTCTTAAACTATTTGAATTTCTAGCATGCAAACTCGATAGTCTCGACCATGTACGTACGTCAGCTCTGCCCACGCGTTTTTAGGGAGATTACTTTTCTGTATTTGTGAACTCACTAAATATAACAATGTTCTGTTACATAGTTCAGTAATGCCATTTGGCAGAGGCGTATATATAATTGTTTTTTCGTGTTGGATTCCTGATGATTTACAAAACCCTTTTTAAATTCTTCACACAAAATTCAAGGCCGTTATCAGTACGGACTTTTTAGATTTTTCCCAGATTGGTTTTCGATTTCTATTTTCCATTTTTTGAATTCCCTCAATGCAGCACCCTTGTACTTAAAAAATCTCACGAAAACGTATCTGTTTGCCTTATCAATTATGCAGAGCATGTACCTCTTCTTTCCTCAGCTTTGAATGTCTACAAAACCCATAAGATCTGAATGAACGAGTTCTAAAATAGTAATTATTCTTATTTCCATCAAGACAGGAATCACTTGTCGTTAGTAAACTTTCCTCCAAATTTAATCATATGACTGAATCAGTATTTTTCATTTATAAGATTTTGTGTTTACTCACGTGCATCATCTTTTAATGCTATAAGTCAAGCGATTGTGATTTCGTTTCTTTTTGCACTACTTAATACTTACTTTTGCCTGCTCAGTGTTAATTACAAATACAGGGTGTCTAACGGTCAGGGAAAGACAGGGAATTTTTTTCTTAATCCTTGTTAGACACCCTGAAATACGATTTTTTCTTTTGTTATTATTAAAATATTTCCATCTTTGTTATTAAGGGGTGCGTTCACGTAACTCTCACTCTCACTTAAAAATTTATCACCCTCACTCAAAAATTTTTCAATCTCACACTCACTCATAAAATGTTTATTGTGTGAATGTGAGAGTAACAGTGAAAAAATTATGAATGAGAATGAGAGAGAAAAATTTGAATGAGAGTAAAAAAATTATAATTGAGAATGAATGGGAAAAATTGAGTGAGAGTGAGTGTAAAAAATTTTTGAGTGAGGGTGAGATTTAAAATTTTGAGTGAGAGTGAGATTAGAAAAAAATTACTCTTCCTCAAAAAATTTTCACTCTCACCCTCACTTAAAAATTTTTCAATCCTACTCTCACTCAACAATTTTTTAATATCACCCTCTCATAATTTTTTCACTCTCTCTCATATAAAGGTTGAAATCTATGCCAAAATCAAGCAAAAAGCTCCTATGTACTTTTTCAAAATGTGCAACTTTCATTCCACGAATATGGCTCCCCCACCACTTGCTAAAACAATGCAAAAACTGTTTTTTACTTTTTTAATAACCAGAACAAATTTTCATATTTTCAAAAAGTGTACCGAAACTTTTTGCTTGTTTTTTACCAAAGATTTTAACCGTTAAATATGCACACCCTTTACATTGAAAAAAATTTGCTTCGCAATTATAACTATTAACCATAGCAACTTTAAATCTAGTCAGAGTAATCAAGAATCCTAGTCGATTCAGTTATGTAGCTTAATTAATATTGTCAAAGTCGATTTAGTAGAATTGACCCCTTGTTTCCGAGTTATAATAACTAAGATTTTTGGTTAAAATGACATGTATGTATAGCCAATTTTGCTAAAGTTTATTTAGTAATTCTAGCCAATATAACTAAGATACCTGGTTATTTTGATAATGTTTCCTAGTCACTCTGACTAATTGTCGAAATAAACTTTGACCAAGATTGCCTAGTGGCTTTCTCTCGTAACTAGGCAAATCAGTCAATTCCTGGTATACGGGTGTTAGGAATTTTTTTCAGTGTATATAAAGCAACAACTTTCGTTAAACAAACCCTCTTTGTTATTATTAATAAGTTCCCACTTAACTCCCTTGAGTTTAAACCTAAGATTCTTTAGCTTACGGCATAATCTTCAGGTTAAGGTGAGCTGTAAATGTCCTATCTACCGTAAGCTGCAGTGTAAGATTGTAGTCAGCTTACATTTAAGCTTGCTATAACTTTACTGTAAGCTTCCCCTAAACCTTCTGTATACAGTAAGGTTATAGTAAGCTTAACTGTAAGCTGACTACAATTTTACACTGCAGCTTACGGTAGATAGGACAATTACAGCTCACCTTAACCTCACCTTAACCTCACCTGAAGTTTACTCTGTAAGCTAACTAATCTTAGGTTTAAACTCAAGGAAAGCTTACAGCAAGATATTATACTGTGTGGTTTGTTTCACTAACAAAATACCCTAATTAATTTTTAGCACTAAGAAAGTATTTTTCGCTTCGAAATTGATCACAGATATGGAATTAACGGAATTCATTTTTACACTAACGGTTCCTTTACTATATATATCTAATATCTAATATATCTATATATCTAAAAACGTAACTGAAAAGCGAAGGAACTCGGTAAGTGGAGAATTAGCATAAATTCACAGTACGAAATTTACTATCTTTTGGTGCGTATAATTGTAAGAGCGATCTCTGCATGTGTATTTCCTTGACGTGAGAGATCTTACGTCTTTCTGACATTCTGGGTCGCGCCTTACGCAAATTCATCTTCACCTGATTTGATAACTGACCATAAATCAACTTCCATAAACATCATTTTCATTTGGTATGGCCAAGCAGCGAAATTTACACTATTTAATTTTTCAATTCTTGTGTGTTCCGACATTGTTTACTTTTCGAGCACTATTTGCAGGATAAACAAAAATTATGCCTTACCGACCAAAAAAAGCAAAATTTACAGACTGTCGCTATACTATTTTTAGCAGCAGAAATGTTAAAGATTTGAAGGCTAATTCAGATTAAGAGATTATATTTTTTGAAATATCAACCTCTAAAGATTAAGAACAGACAAATTTCAATTAAAGAGAAAATTATGATAGACCCGTAATGGCAATAAATTCATTAACTATTATAATTAGTTTTAATTCTTGATTTCTTATTGGTAATCAAGGATTTGTTTTGAAATCGGTTTATTTACATAAGATGGTATTTCTTATAAGACCTATTTACCGTTGGGGTGATGTTCAATTCTCAATTTGAAATTAAGATTTTTTCTTTGAAAATTTTTATTTTCATTTATTCTGATATAGAATTTCTGAAAAAAGTGAATCTCCTCCACTCTCATGGTGGGATTCGAATAAATGAAAACAAAAATTTTTAAAAAAATATCTTACTTTAAAATTAAGTATATAACATCAACCCATTGATAATATGAATTGGTCTTATGAGAAATACCATCATATTATAGTTAGTATTGGTGAATTCTCAAAATATATTCGGCTATTCAGTTTCACAGGTTTGTGTGTGAATCACTAATTTAGATACACAGACTATCCTGGAACAATAAAATTTAAACAGTACTTTTCAGTACCAATTTTGGTCGCTATGACAAGATCAATTATTTTCATTACGTGTCTACTATTAGTTTCTCTCTGCTTCAACTGAAAAATTTATTCATTAAATGATTTTACAATAGTTTTAAAAATTAAGATTACAAATTAAATTTTTTTACAGATGACCTTTCAAAATTTTGACATTAAAATCATGACTTTTGGAGTTGAAGTTGACAAAAAAGTAAGAACAGAATTTATTTACAATAATTTTTAAAAAATTAGCACTTAGTAAAAAAACAGTAATTCGTCATAGTTGTATCGCATCCGCGGTAACTTATTATTAATTGTAATAACTGTGCAGTAAATATCTCGTATATCTGGTCACGTAAAACTACCGATACTGTCTAAAATCTTTATAGTTATTAACGATATTAAGTTACAGTACATATCTCGTGTAACTGATCAGGTAAAACTATAACGCTATTGTCTAAAAATTTTCATACTTTAATTTCATTTAATATTTGTCAAACATTAATATTGTGAAACAAAATACACTGTGAGAAATGAGACTAGGTTAATACAGCCAGAAAAAAGTAGTTGCATGAAATATATTTACAGAGCATATAATTACTGATTAAATAAACCAGAAATGTAGTTTTGTTTTCAACTACAAATGCCTATTTTCAGCAACGTGAAATGACATGGATAACGATACCTTGGAGGTCCAGGTTTCAGTAAATAAAATTTTTGTTTTGTCTTTATGATAATTTACATTTGGTTTGTTCAAATATTTATTGTTTTCAATTTCATGTGACTAATTATAATTGAATTAATTGGAACAGAAGAAGCCTAAATCCATTTCTTTTTCTAAAAATACTTCTTTATTGAAATGTTGAATTTAAATGAAGTCCAACAATCTGGTAAAATATTACATAGGTTTCTAAATTGTTATTCCATTAAATAGCACATTCAAATTTTCGTTCCGTGCGGAAACAACAAATTCTTAGTATAAAAGAGAATAAAAATTGATCAAATTCGCTTGAAACACATTACTCACGGGAATTCCAAGTCACTAATTACGAATCTGACATCAGATTTTAGAAATTCAATATGGATTTGCGTGAAACTTGTTATTCAGGGTTTTCCGGGTCGATGATTAAGAATTTGACATTAAATTCGTTGTCACTGCCTTCAAAAATACCCCAGTTGAGAGTTTAAAACGAAATTAATCAATTTTTAAAAATATTTTCGCTAAATTGAATCGTCCATTTTGAATTTTCTAAATCTGATGTTATTCGTTACCAATGACTCCAAAAACTCCTGAGTAACAAGTTTCAAGCAAAGCTGCTTAACTTTATTAAAAGTTTATTTTGACTGTCTAGATGACATTCATTATTAAATAATAATAATCTAATACTTAAAAGAAAAACCGTTTTTATTGATTCCTGAACAATTTTGTTTTATAGATTTGTTTTGTTTCTGCATTAACTATTTCAATCATATAGAATTAATTTGATTTCGTTTTTATAACTTTTTTGACTATTTACAGTCAATAATTAATCAATGATGCATTTCTGAATTTAGTTTTCAAGTACAGTCCTGGTTGTAGTAACCAGTTATCTATGTCATGGTAGCAAATTATTTTCTGATTAATTCACAATTGGATTAGTAGTACATTTATCACTATTTCATTTGGAGAGAGAGGGGGGGGAGTATTCTAAATGTTAAAAAATATACTGTATGTAAAAGGTTTTCTAAGTCTAAGGTAATAATCTGACATTTATGCTTCTTCATTAATGATCATTATAGGCATGCATAGCATTTTATGCAATATATACGAAGTTAACTTCATCATTACGGCTGAAAATTTTCGAAGAAATTAAAAAAATTAATTCTTTCAAGAATTTAAAATTAATTATTGGACCATACTGTTGTGAAATGCTTGAGGACGTACGACGTGCTTTCGAGGACGTGGAATTCACAAGTTCATGGGTTCATTTTATTGAGGTATTTTTAATAGCTGTATTATTATACTGTACGGATAAAGAAAGTCTATCTACATTATTTTGAAGTCGAACGGAGATATTTAGTGGTGTGCAAAAAGCTCGAAACTCAATGGAGATTTTTCGAGCTTTACGTTTTTCGAGTCGAGCGCTATTAATTCGAGCTCGAGTCGAGTTCGAGTCGAGCCAAGCTGTATAAAAAACTCGAAAATTTTCGAGTACTCGAACGCTTTCGAGTACCCGAATATTTCGAGTACTCGAGTAACTTCGATCACTCGAGTAAATTCGAGTACTTGTGTAAATTAAATTTGAATATTCGATTGTTTGTAAGCTATTTACTATTTTTTCATGAGTTTGTAATTTCAAATATGTAGTCATTCATTTATCTGTTGATTAATTTAGTAATTTTTGCAAAACAATAAAAATTAAACGTTTAATATGCTCAAATTCATTCGAGAACTCGAAAACTTCGAGTCCTCGAATTCACTAGAGTACTCAAAAATTTCGAGTTCTCGAATTTACTCGAGTGCTCGATACCTCGAGTCAAGCTCGAGCTCGAAAAAATGTCGGCTCGACTCGGCTCGAAATTCGAGCTTTTTGCACACATCTAATAGTAGACATGCTCAATCGATTTGTAGAAAAAAATTACCAATTTTAATTATTTATATGCTAAATTGTAGATAGTACGATTTTTGTTTATTGAAAATTTTTATTTTCAGTTTTTTATGATTTTGAATAATTAATTGTAGAAATTTGAAAAAAAATGCTTAAATTAAAGTTAAATAATTTTAAAAAATTGTCATAATGAAATTGACATTTGTGAGGAAATCAAATTTTAATTAGTTTTAATTTTACTCGTGATTATTCTTAAATTTAAATTTCCACAATTTTTATTAATTTTCACTAACAATTATTCAAAATATTTTTTTTATAATTCATAATAAAAAGACACTCGCTATACTTTTAAAATTTTATTATTATTATTATTATTATTATTATTTCTATTTATTAAAAAAGTTTTTTCGTACAAATAATATTTTATCATATAGCAGTTTTAATATTGTTCAAAAAGTAGGTTCAGATGGGGTAAATTGGGACAAGAGGTGTTGGAGCTTAATTTACAGTTTTAATATTAAGTTCAACGTCAATATTTTAAAATTAGATCACCTACAAGAGGTTCTCAGTATTGCCAAGCTTTTATCTTGACAATCGGCAGAAAGATAATTCAAGTTATCGCTTAATGCATAAAAACTTGAAAATCAAAATGAAACTGTTTCAGTATTTTGTCTCGCATTTTAAAGAAAGCAGACTTAAAAATCATACAAAAATTTTTCTTTTCCCTTATGACTCCCATAACAGAAATTCACTTTAATTTTTCATTTTTGTCAATTTGATTAATAATAAAAATCTGTCCCCATTTACCCCAAGAATTTGAAAACTCAGGGTAAATGAGCACAACTGGTTATTATTATCCAAATTGACAAAAATGAAAAATTAAAGTGAATTTTTGTTATGGGAGTCATAAGTTTAAGTCTGTTTTTTACAAATGCGACACGAAATACTGAAATAAAAAAAAATTTCAATTGATTCAACTATTAAATATCTACTACAATTTTTTTAAGTTTTTTCATCTCTTTAGGGTATGTGGGCAAAGGAAGTTTTTTTGTGGTTTGAAACTTTCTCTGAAATAAATAATGATTTCGGGTTAAAATTTTGGAAAAATGATTTCGTTTTGTACAAGGAATCTTGTTGTTCTACTCATTTAATATAACTTCACGCAAAAATAATAAAAATAAAGCAATAAATAGTAAAATAATGTGTTTTATCATCGTTCATTCAGCGGCCACTCGCTCGAATTGGCGCTGTTTACTGGACCACTGACACTCAAGCAACGTCTCTGTATGGGCCGCCATGTTTCTTTTCCTTTTCGTTTTAAAATGTCACGTTTTAAACATTTTTAATTTTTTAATAATTTATTTTAATATAATTTAATTTAATAATTCATTTTTTAAAAATTTAACTCAAAATTATGTATTTTTCGGAGAACAGCGAGATTATGCTATGCTATGCTGTCCCCATTTACCACAAATTTTATAAAATTTTCTAAATCTTGGGGTACATCACAGATAAAACCTTAACTCAAAATGATAGCGTATGCTACTCATTTTGATAAGCAGCAAAAATGAGTCAGGTTGGTGGCGCCACTGTCTATGTCGTTTAGCATTGACTCATTTTTGCTGCATTTCAAAATGAGACTAAGTTTTTTCTGTGGTGGGAACAGTCAGTTTCATGCATTTAAAGCTTAGCTTAATTTTTTTCTGCTGCATAAAATTAATCCTGGGAATGTAAATAATAACTTAAAAAAATAAACCCGCAAATATTATCTTTTAAAGGAAGAAACTTACGTAATTTGTGAAAAATTTGGATTTTGTTCACATTTACCCCAACTGACCCTATTCATTTTTATAATTATTGATTATCGATCACAGTCTGATTTAAAAACATTAAGTTATTGATTCAAATAATACCTTCAGAAATGTTTTGACATACATATTACAGATTCTTGTCGAAAAATGGGTTGAACTTGAAATCGGACATGTGTCACAGCACATATTGTCCTATTTTGCATGCATTCCCTTAATACCACCTCGAGATTACTTTAATGCAGTAAGGACAATTCAAGATATGGTTCATCAATCCCTAACAGACCAAACTGAACAATTTGTTAAGGATATTTGTGATACAATTATTTGGGGAACAAATTTTGTTCCTCTTTTTGATAGTATTCACGAAAAATCAAATGATTTAATTGAATTAAATAACATTAGACTGCGAACGAAATTATTGAACTCCAAATTTACAGAAGAGTTTATTGGTAACATTCTTTCATTTCATTGATTTTAAAGGATTTGTATGCATTGTGACTCGGGTTTAACAGATTCTCTGAATTGACAATAATGAGATGGTAATTAAACGATATCACAGAAAAAAACGAGTCTCTTCTTGTTGCAAATAACAGGTAAGGTAAGGAACTCCGACTTGAGGTTTTATAAGAAAATAGGAAATTTTATTACTAAGTTTAACAAACAAGCAACCAAAACATCCGATGAACCCAAGTCACAGTGTATACCTATTTATATATATATATATACCCAATGGGCACACTTGTTCATAAGACGTCCTGAGGATGTCTTTTTGCGAACGTCTTTTGGACTTCTATTAAAGACGTCTTTTTGACGTTAGAGAGTGTTAGAGACGTTTTTAATTTGGCCCCGTATGGTATATCTTAACAACGTGAATAATATCTCTGAGGTATGTCCAAAAAAAGGTTTTATGTCTGCTCAAAAAGATGTTTTTAGCATGTCTAAAAGACGTTCTTTCAGATTTTGAAAATAGAAAATTTTTCATAAAAATAACTTTTAAATTTTATTTTCTAAGTTCAACGTATACACCGAAACTGTTTAAGATGAATGTTATATAAATTTTTTAAGTTCAATTCATTTTATTGAAAAATAAGTTCGTAATCTTTTTGAAGACTTTTATCTGTCTCAGATGGCTGAGACGCTTTAGGCGTAGAGTTTCAACCCAACATTGCCCCTTTCCGCGTTGACCGGGTTTACTGGGATGGGTGACTATGAGGTGTTCCACGCCAAATTCGAAGACCATCTGCAATTGCATCTCCGATTTTTTTAAAACTTTTTTTTCTTTTAGTACTAATTGTGACTAGCTTTCATGATTTTTTCAAATTTTTTTAGCAAGCCGTTTTCGAGATTTGAATTTTATAAAAAAAAAATATTTTTTTCTTTTTTAGATAAAATAAATGCTTTAGCAAATAATCAATCGAGTCGAGAAAAGGAAGTAAAATCTATGATTCAAAATTGTATGATAGACACCATTCAACGTCTCAACAAGAATGCGTAAATAAATGATTTCATTTTTTGTATTTTTTCTAGTTTACATTTAGAACCTACTTACACTGTAAAGAAAATGTTTAAGAAGTTAATGGCAACCGGAGTGGAGAGTAAAAATGAAATTTACTTCAAAAGTGAGTTAATCATTAAGGGGGAAAACTCGTGTAAAACAACATTTAAAAAAAATTTTTTTTTGATTTAAAAATTAATTTACTATCTGTAGAATATGATCCTACATTACTAATCTATAATTAGATGTATGAATGTCCTTTAGTACCTAAGCATAAGTTTAGCACTTCAGATGCTACCAAATGCAGATAACTATGAGCACGAGATCCCTCTATTCTTTCGGTTTCTTGTCAATATAATTTTATTAATTGTCATTAGAAAGCACCATAAGCAAGTAATAGTAAATCTTTGTTTTAGTGCAATATTTTTTTTCGAATACATAACGTCTTCAAGGCCAATTTTTAACCGATTTTAATCAAACTTACCACAAATCTTCTTTATTTTACTGGCTATTGCATGACAAGCTCCTTTTTTTAAAAAATTTTTTTAATAATTATTCTTGAACATTATTTATAAGAAAAAAAAGTAATTTTTTTTCAAAATAGTCCCAAATTTTCAAAAAAAAATTTTTTTTAGTTTTCTCTTCTTCATGCAAAACGTATTTGCGTATTTTAATAAACAAAATTTTTTCATGAAGCTTATATTACGTACTTCAAGGTATGCTTTAGTTTAATTCAATAAACTTTACCATAGTTTTAAAAAAAATCCTTAAAAAATGTACATTTACACGAGTTTCCCCCCTTAAATTAATTTCCTATCACAAACTCACAGTCACTAGGTATAAAATTAACTCGTAAAGCATTAATTCCTTCTCTCTTAAACTCCAAATGTGAGCAACTTATATAAATATAGTCCCCTTTGAAGTTAAAATTTAACTTTCTTTTTACAGTGTAAGATCCACTTAGTTTTATTTGTATTTCTTATAAGCCAACACAGAAAAAAACTGAACACTGATTTTAGAATATCTACTTAAATTAAGTGGAAAATATTCTTACAATAATAACAATATTCTTATTGAAAGAATTAATATTTCTAGGCTCCTATTTAAGTAGGTATTCTAAAATCTAGAATATCGTTTTTCTGTAATCATAAAATGAGTAGTGTATGCTACTCACTTGTACGTGAAGTAGGGTGTACATCTACAGCAATTAATATTTTATAGTTATGTACGTTCGTTGTATACCCTACTTTTATACTCCTAAAATCTTAAAATTTGCAAAAACAATTGAAATAATCTTTTGAGACCATCAATACCACTACAAACTGGTAAAACACTGCAAATATCAAAAAAATGTTGTGTTTAATAGTATGTAATTTCTTTTCTTCAAATTATAGCGTTTAGGAGTATGAAAATAGGGTAGACAACGTGTATAACTATCAATGATTATGAATTACTGTAGAGCTTACTTTACGCTTTTTCATGAAAAAATGGGAAATTTAATTTTCTTTTTGGATTCAAAGTAGGATCTGAATCTATTCAAGTTATAGCCTTGTTTAAGACTGCTACAACCTAACAGACTCTGAAAATTCAAGTTCAAAGTAGGGCTTAAAATTGGACTGGAGTTGTCCAACAGCAAAAGTTGCGGACGAAATAAAAAATATTGTTACTACAAAATATAATTTATCAAAATTATATTTGTAATACCTGTATTTTTATTTTTAATAAAAGTATTTCAGAGCAAAAAGACCAAAAGCCTTCTTAAAGCGCTTTAAGAACGTTTTATGCCTGCCAATTTAAGGTTCTAAAAACGTTTCAAGAATATTTTTTAGTTTTTTGAGATAATTGCAACTTAGAAAAAAAGTCGTAAATTATTTAAAGACTTTTGGGGTGCTTATTACGAATTTACAGTCAGATTTTTGAAATTCAAAATGGTGGATCTAATATTACAGACGAAAATATTACAAATTAAACAGATTTTGCTTGAAACTTTTTACTCGAGGGTTTTTGGAGTCGCTGATTACAAATTAGGAGTCAGATTTTATAAATTCAAAATGGCGGGTCCAATATGGCGGATAAAAAAAATAAAAATCTAACTGAATTATATATTGGAGACGCCATTTTGAATTTGTAATATCTGACTTCGTATTCGAAATCAGAGACCACAAAAACCCCCTAGTGACAAGTTCCAAGCTGATCAAAATGTTTTTTTATTTTTTTCGTCCGCCATATTGAATCTGTCATTTTTAATATTTAAAATCTGACTTCATATTCGTAATCAGCAACCCCAAAAACCCCTGAGATTTGAATTCAGCGTAAAAAATACATTAAGAAACGTTCTTACTTTTTCGCGTCCAACTGTTAACATGAATTTGTCTTCCTGTGCTATAAATGTTGCATTTGTGCGGTCATGCTCTCCCATGAAATATTTATGATAAAAATATACATAATTCAAGGAGATTGTATCGCTTGACTGAACTAGTCAAAAGAATAACCATTTTTCTCGGATTTGACTCACTTTGTAATTAGAAAATTAGAAAAGATTGAATTAGATTAAAATATATGTCAAAATTGTGAGTTTTTAACCGAGATCACCACTTCTCTTTTTTTTGAAGTAAAAATTAAGAAATTAATTAAAAATCATTGAAAAACATCAATAAAAATACATACAAATTATCACTATTTTATAACACTAAAATTAGAATTTTTAGAAAATAAAATCTTTTGTAATTAACAATTAAATTTTTTTGCAAATTTCAGAGATTGTCGCTTTAATTAGACAATTTGATTGAATCGCAATTGCTTTGGGGTTTTCTCGCCACAAAGTTATATAAAATAAAATTTTTTATAAATAATAATTAAAAATTGAATAAAGCTAATAATAATATCATGGTGGTGATCTCGCCACAAGTGTATATATTCAGAGAAAAACACAATAACTTTTAAAACACTTAAAAAATCGCAAAGTAAACCACACCATGACATTCAGAAGACTGAAATTAATAAAACATAATTACGTTAAATTTTTTTTGATGAAATTTTTTCTCAAAATAAAATCACAAAAATTAAAAAAATAAGTTGTGAAATAAGTTTCGATTTCAGTAATCACTCTGTCATTCGGTTGCTTCTTCTTTAATCGGATCGAAACTTAGGGCATATACAGGGTGTTCCAAAAGTATGAAAACTTGCAAATATCTCGAAAAGTACGCATTTTCGTGATGCTTCTTTTTTCACTGTTGGGCCCGGGGACCAATTTTTTGGCTTCAAAAATGTAGATCTTTTTTTGGGAACAACTTGTGCTTTGATTATTTTTCACGAAAATGCGTATTTTTCGAGATATTTATAAGTTTCCATACTTTTGGAACACCCTGTATGCACACTGCTATAAGAGACATTTACGTGAAGCGACAAATTTCTAAGTCAGAGAATACGAAAATAAAAGCCAAATGGTGATCTCACCCCACTCTACTCTATACTTATACGTATTTGAAATATGTATATTTAATTTTTTTTAGACTAGACGTAAAAGGTGCTATATTACAAATTGAAAAATTTACAAGAAATTTTATAAGTTTGCCAAAAGCAGGTGAGACTTTATTAAAACATTATTTATTGTAGTAAATATATAATTTTTATTTTTGAACATTTATACCCAAGTAACACGTCATATTACTGGAGTGCTATTTTGTAACTTCACTTCACTTTCACTTTACTTCACCTCCACTTCATTCTGGTTTAAATGTGATTGTACTTCACTTTGTATTATTTTGAAATTAAATTTCCTAATGCGTTTTTTACAAAAAGTAAATATTCTTAAATATAATTGTGATAAACATATTTAATCGATTAGTAATAATATTTTTTAATGGTCTATTATTATTATTATTATTATTATTATTATTATTTTCAATTGTAATGCCGAATCAGCTTCTGTGCTCTATGGATACGTTGCTCGTGTTTAGAGCAAATATTATTAGATTATATTAGAGGTGTGCAAGAAGCTCGAATGTCGAGCCGAGACGAGCCGAAAATGAAGTGAATGTGAAGTGAAATGAAAGTGTTACGAAAGTGAAGTGAAAGTGAAGTGAAGTTGCAGAATAGCACCCGTGTAATGTTAAAATATCCGCCTGATAGTAATATTACAAGGAAATGTTACCGTAATATATAATATACACTTCGATGGATTGTCCTGAAATTTTATAGGCTTATTACAGTCATCAATGCCTAAAATCAGACACAAGGGTTTCCAAAATTATCCACATTTTTTTATGTCACTTTTTCAAAAATTCAAAAATACGTTTTTTAACCAAAACTTTTTTTACACTGTAAATATAATTTTTTGTCCAAAAAACTTATTTCTCGCATTAAAATAAATTGATTAACCTATATAATGTCTATATTTTACTTAAAATCTATAAATTATATCATTTTTTAATTTTTGAAAAAAAACTTTGTTCGTATTTTTTTAAAAAACTGTTTTTTTTATGAAAATTATTAATAAATTTTGTCAAAACCGTATTCCTGGCATGAAAACGAATCGATTGATGTGTATAAAGTTTACATTTTACCAATATTTGTAAAATTGATCGCTATTTTAGCTGTAATCCTTCTTTTAATCTTGAATATAAGTGTATCATGATGAGAAAGCTAAATGGCCATGAATTGAACACTTTGCTTATATTCGTGTTATATTAAATTAATGTTACCGAAATATTACAATAACATTACGACGTAATATTACTGTAGGGGAGGATGAGGCAAAGATAGTTAGTTGCCGAAAATACGTCTTACCTAACTATTCATGTCCCATCCTCCCGTAATGTTATTGGAATATTACAGTAACATTTCCCTATAATATTACCATAAGGAGGACATTTTAACATTACATTAATATTATGTGATACTTGGGTGATTGTGTTTCATTGTCAAATTGTTTTGAAATAGATCCATGTATTATTTTTTTATTTTAATTATGAATGTTTATAAAATTAACCCCCCTTCATCACCGCCAAATATTAATAAAAGTCAAAAAATTTGTTGGGTTACATATTGTTTTGAAAAAAATTGATTTTTCAAGTTGGGACATTACACATAAAAAGTCTCATATATGAAATGTATCTTTTTGAAAATAATATACAATGAACTATCTGTAATTACTATATTTAAAAGTACCTAATTTTTAAAATGCTTATAAGAATTTATTTTTGCTAATAGAGATTTTGAATATCAAAGAAAATTATTGCCTTAAGGAATTAGAGGGGAAGATTTCAAACCCGAAACGGAAAGAAGGTATAATTTATACTTATTTACACAGAGAAAAAAATCAAGCGAATATAGTAGTAGAAACAGTGAAGGCGCTTGTATACCTCACCGATCCCAAGTATACTTCTGTCGTGTACCATTGGAGTAAAAGAAACAAATGATATTTCTGTCTCTTTTACTCCAATGGTACACGACGCAAGTATACTCTGGATCGGTGAGGTATACAAACGCCTTAACTCTACTACTTTCGGGCGTGCGCTTTCTACGATATTCGTAGAAGAACATACCCAATTTACAAGGTCCTATACCAAAAGAGTAACAGATCCCTGCCAAATATCGTTGAAAGCGCACGCACGAAAGTAGTATAGTATATATCTACTATATTTGGTTGATTTTTTTCTTCGTGTAGTACCCGGTTATTCATTATATTATAAAAATATCTTAGAGATATAGATATATCCAAATAATTCTGGTATTGTGTATAACTTTGCGTGATTTTTTGTCAAATTAGTATGTGAGTTAAGTTCAGAGATGGCAACCGAAACCGATAACCGAAAAAACAGAAATTTTTAAGAAACCGAAAACAAAAAATCGATACCCTTATTATAAAAATTTAAAAACCGTTATTTCGAAACCTAAATTTTATTTTTTCTGTTTTTTTCGGTTTTAATAATCGGGTAGAACAAATCGAAGAAAATTTAATAAAAAATGTTTTGATTTCTTACAATTCTGCACAAAAAAGAATTTCTAAAAATGTGAAATCGATTGAAATCTTAAATTTCTGGAAGTCCATGGAAAATGATTTTCCTTAATTGCGAGCTCTAGCTGATCAAGTAATATCAGTTTCAGCAACCCAAGTAAGCGTAGAACGCTTATTTTCAAGTCTTAAGTTTGTATTATCTCATCTACGTAGCAATCTTTCTTCACATATATACACTGAGAGACCTTTTGGACTGCAGCGGAACAAGGTAAGTGACAGCAGCGCCACTATGGTTTTGGTGTGCGGCGGTAAAATTTTGGGAGCGTGACTGTCCAAAATGTTAGTGAGTAGCTCACCGAAGTTGTGGGGACGCCACCTTTGGTTTGTAGCTGTACAACTTTTTGGCAGACACGCGCCCAAAAATCTACTACAGCAGCCCAAACGTAGTCTCGTAGCTTACCAACAGAATGCTCCGCAGCCGCCTGTCGAAAGTCGGCTACGGTGCAAAAGGTCTCTCAGTGTAGGAAAATGTGTTACTCATTTGTCAAAATAAATTATTTGCTGCAAAAAATTAATATAAAATTTCAAAAAATAATTATTTCTGTTTTGAAAATTCTACATTTTGTTTAACTATTAAGAGTTTTAATGTTCATACTTATAATATAAATTTATAAATAAATTATGAGTAATTATAATACATTTATTTTGTTCTAAATAATTCAAATCCATAAATATTTTTATTCATATTATTACTAGAGGGAAACAATTAAAAAACCGAAACCTAAAAAAACCGAAATTTTTGACATTAAAAACCCAAACCGGAACCTTAATCTTTTAAGAAAAAACAGAAACCGCAATACCCATACCGAAAAAATTTCGGTTGCCATCCCTGGTTAAGTTAGAACAGTTTCATGCTAATGCAAAAATACCATGTGATAGAATTAACCAGAATTATGACAGTAATTCGAAAAAAGTTCTTTCAGTAGACGTAAAGTACACCGAAATCGAATTACTGTTACACATAAAAATTAAAATTTTAGTAAATGAAGTATTATTATTATAGGAGAAGAACAATGTAAAAATATTAATCTTACGAAGAAAAAAGGAAATAAAAACCCTACAGGAGGCAAAAAATCAAATGTTAAGGCAGCAATAAGATCAAGTAAGAATATTGTCTAACATAAAAAATACATGTGACTCTTTGTAACAAGAAATATTTTAGTCCTAAAATATTAACGGTTATGGTTACGATCATTTTACCATATTAATAGTGAACGGGAACAAGCCTATTGCATCAATTCTTATCAAAAGTTATGTTTATTATATTATTTATTATATTATATTATTTATATTATTTATTATATACATAAAAAATTATGTAATGAATATTAAAATTTATCATTAGTATATGCCTTGAGAGTTAATCCTTTTGTATGTATTTTCATTTCAAAACTAACAAACTCAACCTACAAATTTGTGGAGCCAAAATACTTATCATCACAAAGAGTCACACAAGAGAGGCGTTTTATTTCAAGTAACTTAGTTAACAATTATGCAGCTATTTTCTGAGAAAACAGAAAGATAAAAAAAATTTAGTTAAATTAAAAATATCAAATCTTTTTTTTAATTAAAAATAATTTAATTTATTACAGAATCTCAAGGCCCAAAATCAGCAAAAAAAAATATTAAAATATCTGAAGTCAGTGAAAAATCTAACGCTGAAATAAACATTGATGAAATAAGTGGTAATTAAGTTCATACCATATTAACTTCTTATTATAAAAAACTGCATAATATTCGTACATTATTTAAATTTGGTTAAATATTAATTACGATCTTCCATAAAGTAGGCAGTACCACAAAAATAATATATATAAGTCATTTTACGTGTAATGTCATGAGTTGAAAAATTGATTTCTCAAAAAATACTGAAACCTGTGGAAATTGTTGTCCTACTTGATGGTTAAATATTTCAAAAAATTTTTTTTTTACTTTTTTGAAAACTTGGGATGAAAAAAATTTTCATAAAAGATAAAATTAAAATAGAGGACGGTGTCAATCAAAACTGAGAAAATTGACCCCCCTACCTCATCCCAAGTTTTCAAAAAAGTCAAAAAAATTTTTTTGAAATATTTAACCATCAAGTAGGACAACAATTTCCACAGGTTTCAGTAGTTTTTGAGAAATCAATTTTTCAACTCATGACATTCCACGTAAAATATCTTATATGTATATAAAGTCCAAAATATTCCCAAAGTATGTGTAAACATATGTAATATTCCCAAAGTATGTGTAAACATATGTCAAAAATATGAACACTTGACTCTTTAAGAAGTCTATTATACAGTGGCGTTAAAAAATTTTGAACGATATGTTTTTGTATGATTTCTTTCAGATCTTTCGAATGGTATAACATTTTTTAAAAAAACTTAAATTGTTTATAAAAAAATCCATTAATTCAAACTTCATCTCAGGTTCGTTAGATGCGGAATTTTATGACTTTTCATTTTGAAAGTTCATATTTTCGGTAATTTTATTTGTTTGTAAAATATTTATTTTATTTTTATAATTATTAATTAATAAATTAGTTAATATCTCAAAAACAAAAAATAGACATTCTAATATTTTTAGTACTGAAAATATGCATTCTAAACTTTACAAAAAAATTAAAATATTAAAGAGAAATGTCAATTTTGACAAAAAGTCAAAAATATATTTATTTTTTAAAAAAGGTGTTTTTTAAATTTAAAAAAAATTTTTTTACAACATTCATAAAGAAAAAAGCCGGGCTCAAAATTATCCAGCCAACAGGATCATTTTGATCTTAAGCAAAAATGAGCCCAGGTTTTTATTGTGCGAAAGAACAGAAAAAACCGTTACATACATTGGCGCCATTTTTCCTGACTGTAACAAGTACCTTGCCCCCCTCACGATAAAAACGTTACGTATTTTTTTAATGGCTCCTTTATAGTTTTTGATAAAAGCTAACAATATCTTGTGGTTAAAGCACTCATCCATAGGGTCCAACTATGTTCCATTTTGTTTATATTAATAAAATATAGAGCTAAAATTTTTGTTTTAGTTTAAAAAATATAAAATTCACAAATAATAAGTAATATGCTATATTATAGATGCTCAAAACTCACAATCAGACAATGACAGAAGTTTGAACTTCGTTTTAGATGGTAATACAATTTTTTATGTTTTAAAGATTTGAGTATTATACCAAGTAGTTTTAAGTGACGAATAATAAGTAATATGCTTTGTTGTACACAGAGAAAAGATATATTTGTCTTAGAAACTTTTTATTTATTTGGAATAAATTTCATTTTGGTTTAAATAAAATTTTATTTGTCTCAAATATATATTTTATTTATGTTGAATAACATTTTTATTTAAAACAAATAAATAGGCTACTTGGTGATGAGACAAATATACGTTTATTCAACGTGATTTATTTATGATTTATTTGGTTCAAATAAATCATTTCTCTGGGTGTATTTGAAAATAATTTGTATTAATTTTTTATAGCTCCTCGAAACTCAGAAACTCCGGAAAATATAAATCAAAACTTAAGTGGTAATTTATATTATGTATTTTATATTATGTATGACAGGAAAAATTAAAATAACTGAAAATAGGATTTTGAAAAAACTCTACTTGTCAAATGATAACTTTAAACTTTAACGTTTTTTGCTATCTATAAGAATTAATCAATTTATTTATACCCAGCAAACCAGATATAAAATGTTATATAACTTGAAAATAACTGTTTGTTAGATCAGATGAAACAAGTTATTTATAGAATAATTATGTAAATATTTTGTAACTAAAATCTGGAATATTATTGCACCAATACTTATCTATCTGTTTCATATTGTAAATGTAACTGAATTCTGGAGTACTGTTACATAATAGTTATGGAACTGTTCTATAACCAAAATGTAACAAAATTCTGGAACACTGATATAAAATAGTTGTCGAACTGTTCTATAACTGAAATGTAACCAAACGATAGAATAATGTTATAATAGTGCTACATAATTATTTCATGAAGTAGATATCGCAGTAGATTATATACACTAACCAAGCAGAAATTTCGGTAAAATTTGTTAAATATAGTTTTAATTTCACATTTTCTATTTTCCGTTTAAATGAATTGAAAAATTTCTCTAATATGTATGATAAAACAAATATACTTATCCTTACTTAATTTGTTTTATAAATAAGTTTAGGTTAAATTATTAATGAAACGTTTTAAAATTTTTAGACAATTTTCTATAAATATTTTTATTTGTACATGAGATGTATCGATGTTCTATATTTGTTATATCTTTGTTATATTCGGGATGGAACGATATTGAACTAAACTAGTTACTAAATAGTTTTTAACAAGTTATATAAAAATTTACAAATTGATCTTTTAATGTAACACGGAGAGAAATAGATGGTACGGGGTACTATCTAGATAGTACCAGGTACCATATTTGATCTTACATATACGGACAGCAATCTAGATTCTATTAGTAACAATCCAGATTGTACGGAGTAACGTCTTGATTGTAGTGGGTAGCATAACCATACTTTTTGTAACATCTTTGATAGTACCGAGTAGCATAATGATAGTACCGGATAACATCTACTTTTTACCATCTTAAGATCATAAATTCTTACCATCTATTTCTCTCCGTGAACTATTCTATATTATGGTTTGCTGGGTACACTGTGATTATTTTTTATTAAAAATTATTTTAAAACAAAATTCGTAAAGAATTATGAAACTCTTTTTCTAACAGTTCAAAAAAATACAAAATTTGAGTCAAGTCTGAAATATCAAAAATTTTGTTTAATTGAAAATAATTTCATTTATTACAGACTCTCCAGACACAGAATATGCAGAAAATAATATAAATTTAATTAGATTAAGTGAGAAATCTAACGCAGAAAGTAACATTGATAAAACAAGTGGTAATTAAATTCCTTCTATATTTACATCTTATCAGATATATAAAATTACATAATAGATTAACACTATTTAAATTTGGTTAATCATAAATTATGATCTTCCATAAAGTTTACAATACCACAAAAATAATATATATATATATATATATCGCTGGGTTAGTGGAAAAAAAGGACACGTCGGATTTTCGTTGAAAAAGAGGACACGTCGCGTTTGAATTGAAGAAAAGGACACGTCGAATTATATATTTTTTTAAGAAAATTTAAGTTGGTAACACTTTTTTTGAGGTTGACATTTAAATATTTATTTATTTATCACTTAACTGAAATAAATTATATTGGTTAGAATGGTTAAAAATTAAATTATAATATTGAAAATTTAACCTTATAATGCTATCTTAATTAATATTTTTGTTTAATACAATTTTCAGTTTTCGCTAAGTTACAAAAATTAAAATTATATTTATCCTTATTAAAAGATGAAAGATGTATATGCAGCAAAAAATTTATAACTTCAAAAATTTTTCGGGTCGTTTATGTGTAAATTGATAAAAAAAATTTTGATTGTAGGAAATAAAACTTAAATATAAAAGACAAACATCATAAAATGAAATAACAATTTTTATTATTATTTTTTATATTTTATTGATAATCGGAAATCAATGATGTGAAGTTATAAATTTGACGAATTTAAAAGTGTTACCAACTTAAATTTTCTTAAAAAAATATAAAATTTGACGTGTCCTTTTCTTCAACTCAAACGCGACGTGTCCTCTTTTTCAACGAAAATCCGACGTGTCCTTTTTTTCCACTAACCCAGCGATATATATATATATATATATATATAAAACTATAAACAAAAGCACTATTACATCAAAAGTCTCAATAAACAATGTTTATCTTAAAAATATATCAGTTAACATATTTTTTCTAACGTTTTTATTCCAAATGAAAATTATATGTTATTTATAGAAATTGGTGAATTTGATAAATATATATTCCAAAAGTGAAATTAGATTATTTATTATCTTTTTAATTTCTTTCAATATAAATGGGTAATAAAATATGCTATTCTGCAATATCAAGATATGATAATCGAATTTTTATTCTGTTTCGGAATTCATTTCAACTTTTTTCTATCTTATTTAATTCTTTTTCAGTTAAATTTCAAAATTTCTAAAGTATATATGTGACCGGGTCTGAGATATAAAAATATAAGTAATTCTAAGACAAAAATCACTCTTTGTATTTTTCCTTGAAATAAAAAATTAAAAACTTATTAATTTTTCAAATTTAACGAAAAATTCTACCTAAATCCTCGAAGATGATCTCCAGGTATACCCGTCATCGGCGACCTGGTTGTCCAAGTGTTAAGGATATTTTCTCAAACCTCAAATATGAATGCCAAAACCATTAAAAAAAACTATGTTAAATGTAATTCTAATCGGGTTCGCTATAATTTTCCTTTAATCTACTCTCGAAAATACGTATGTATACTAAGTTTGAGCCCAATCGGTTAAAATGGCCAGATTTTAGAGGGGGGGACAAAATATTGTAGACAGACATGAGTGAAATCATAAGTGTTCCGTTTCGGTTCACTGCGTGAACGGAACCCTAAAAATATATAAAGAACATTTATCTAGGTTCTTTGAAATATAAAATGTTTGAAGAAATCTGTTTTAATTAGTAGTAAAACTTTAAACGCGTTTTTTTCGAAAAGTTGATTTTGGTCGATAGCACCGTTTTCTCAGACCCGGTCACATATACTATAAAAGTTCACGAGAATAATTTGTCACCTTCAGGCTTGTAGGGATAAAAAATCTTTTGACTTCTTTTTAAAATTTTTTTTCCATAGAATTAAATGGAATTGAATTTTATGGCTTTCTGTTTTTTAAGTGGAATTGATATAGAGGAAATTTTCCGAATTAGAAGGAAATAAAATTTTGAATTCCATTCAATTCCACCTTTCTTGTCTGGTACCTGTGTGAAACACGGCTTCTACCTGAATAATGAAAATAAGATGACCAAATTCACGAATAATAAGTACCTAATATGCATTGTTGTAGTTGAAAATAATTTTCATTATTTCTTTACAGCACCTCAAGACACAGAAACACCAAAAGTTCTAAATGAACACTTAAATGGTAATTTATATCGCATTATACATATATATAACAGGGAAAATTAAAATAACCAAAAATGGGATTTTGTAAAAACTCTAGTTGTCAAATCTCAATTTTATACTTAAATGTTTTCTTTCTCTTTATTCAAAATAATTTTAAAAACAAAATGTTAATATGAAAGATTAAATTTGATAGTTGCATTTGAAGAGAAATTATAAACATTCAAAACATAAAAATATTTAAAAATTTAACAATTCATAACTGTTAAACGACTATATAAAAAATGTGGAAAATTTATGAAGCTTTTTTTCTAACAGTTAAAAAAAATAAGAAATTCGAGACAAATAAAAAATTTAAAAAATTTTTTTTAATTAAATATGTTCTCATTTATTACAGACTCTCAAGACCAAGAATATGAAAATTCAGAATATGATGAAAATTTTATAAATATATCTAGAATTAGTGAAAACTCATACGATGAGGAAAACAATAATCAAATAAGTGGTAATTAAATTTATATTATATATATAGGGGAGGATGGGGCAAGGATAGTTAGGTAAGATATTTTTGGATCTAGCCGTGAAATTTAAACTGGCATCGGAAAAAGAATAGTATCGTTGGAAAGCCTGTTTATTTAGCTACAATTTTGCTATACATTGTTTTCTTGTAGATTGCAATGCCTTCGAGATAATATTGGAAAAGTAAAAAAAAAATTTTAACTATCCTTGCCCCACTAGTGGGGCAAAGATAGTTGAAAATTTGTTTTTACTAAGAATGATACAAAAAATCATGAAATTTGATTTTCCATTGTTTCAAGGCTTTTTTCGAATTATCACAAATTTTTAGTACAAAAAAAATTTTTTTTTAAAAAACGAATATGATATTCGTTTTCAGCACAAAATTTTACACCAGAAAACATTTACGCAACCAAATATATTTAATAAATTATATCCGCAAAAATAAGATTGAATAATAAAAATAAGGTGAAAATATTTTAGCAAAACTGAGATGTAACACAAATGGGCACGTAGCTTCTACAAATAGTGTCCCCGCAAGCTCAAATTTTTACTGTCATCTTTTGGTGTTAAGACGAGTGTACATGATAAATGACCCGTTTTTTTGACGAGCCGTTTCTGAATTAGAGCCACTAACTATCCTTGCCCCTTAACTATCCTTGCCCCATCCTCCCCTATATATGACAGAAAAGATAAATAATACTGAAAGTAAGATTTTGATAAAATTCTTGTTATATAAATAATGTGTGTTTTCTCTTTATTCAAATGATTTTTATAACATTACAGATGTTCAAAACTCACAATCAGACAATGGCGGAAGTTTTAAACTCGTTTTAGATGGTAATACAATTTTTATATTTTCATTATATTTCCCGTGTGGAAAAGTGATGTGGGCCCCCAGTGGAGGCCTTATGGATCGCCCTCATGTCATGAGATGACATGCTCATGGGCCCTCACGTTTGCCTTAATGTTTATTAATCAACAATATTATTAATAATAGTTAATTAAAAATAAATAATCTTAAATTATGAATAATAACCTATTTATTTACTAATTCTTCCAATTTAAATTAAATTCTTACTCAAATTGAATTAATTAATTTTTTTAATTAACTGTCGGATATAATTAAAAGTAATAATAAATTAATTAATTAAAAAATTAAAAAATATGTTATGGTCGGATATTTTCATTTTTCAACTAATTCATACATAGAATTAATAATTAAACGCAAACCTCAGAAATAAATAAATCTAACGCATGGGGGGAATCGAACCTACGACCTACGGATTATGAGTCTAACGCTTTACCAACTCATTTAGTTAAAGTTAAGATATTAAATTATATTTTCCAATCAAATGCAATTTATAAAATATAATTAATTATATGCTTTATGATTATTATCATGAATCATCCCAGGTAAATTTTCAAAAAAAGTGAAAATATATTTTTATTAAAAACGTTTTTTTCGTTGTTCTGAATCATTGTAAACATTAATTTTTTGGTGATAAAAAAATATTTGACTTTTGAATTTAGAAAATTTTGCTATTCGATCATGTGGGCGATCTATACGGGCCCTACGTTGGCCCTCATGTCTCTTGCCATATGTGAGAGTGTTTTTTTTTTAAAGTTTAAATATATTTTTATTAAAAACGCGTTTTTTGTTGTTCTAAATCATTGTAAACATTAATTTTTTGTTGATAAAAAAATATTTAACTTTTGGACTTAGAAAATTTTGCTAAACGATCATGTGGGTAATCCATGCGGGGCCCCTACGTTGGCCCTCATGGATTCGCCATATGGATCAGCCCTCATGCGCCCCCGCCGGGGGCCCCGAAGTCTTGGGGGCAAGATCGTGGCATTTTTCACACGGGTTCATTTAAATTAAAAGCATTTTCTATGAAGTCGTAAAGTGATCAAAAAATATACCTATATGTTTTTTGATAATTACGTTGTGAATATTTAAAAACCCATTATTTGATTAAATTTTTTGAGAAGGATTGTAATTGGTGCCTATTAATGTATAAATTTCATATAATCAACTTCATTTAATCATTTTATTAATATTTAACAAAATTTTCAAATAACCGCGCCACCTAACCCCAAATGTACTTTTGAGATATTTATTAATTTAAAAAAAAAACTGTTAATATAAATCGAAATTTTTTTTGTTTCTTAATAACAAATGTATAGAGCTCAAAACTTAATATTTGTGCTCTTCTACAATTCATTTTTTAAAGAGATATCACAAAAAAATTAAGAGGTTAAAAAATTACTTTGGAGTGCCAAATATCAAGTGCATTAAATACTTTAACTTCCCTGTTGAAAATTCCTATGTGAGAACACATATGGGATCCCATCCAGGATCTCTTGTGAGTTCTTATGTGGGTTCCCGTACAGGTTCACACATAAGATCCTGTATGAAAAGGTTCCTGGGATGAACTTGCGTGAGATCAAGCGCACGATCTTATGTCTCTGTAAAAGCAATAACACAGGATCCCATGAGGTTTCCTGTGTAGGTTCCTATATGAACAACACGATAAATAGGAACACACATGGGATCTTATCCGAGATCTTGTATGAGTTCTTACATAGGTTCTCACATATAAGAAGATTAATAGCATATATATAAAAGCATTCTATAAAATCTTATTAAGCTGCTATTAATCTTCTTATATGTGAGAACCTATGTAAGAACTCATACAAGATCTCGGATAAGATCCCATGTGTGTTCCTATTTATCGTGTTGTTCATATAGGAACCTACACAGGAAACCTCATGGGATCCTGTGTTATTGCTTTTACAGAGACATAAGATCGTGCGCTTGATCTCACGCAAGTTCATCCCAGGAACCTTTTCATACAGGATCTTATGTGTGAACCTGTATGGGAACCCACATAAGAACTCACAAGAAATCCTGGATGGGATCCCATATGTGTTCTCACATAGGAATTTTCAACAGGGTTGAATGAAGAGAAAAATTAATTTAACTTAACACTTTTGAATAAACTCAAGTGCGCCAAGCAACCCCTGCGCCAAATAGCCCCGGTCTCCCCTAAATAGAATTGATGAAAAGAGGAAATTTTCCGAATTAAAAGGAAATAAAATTTTAAATTCCATTCAATTCCACCCTTGTTGTTGGGTACATATGCGACGAACTACTACTACCTATTAAATAATGAAAATACTACTTTTCATAGTTGAAAATAATTTACATTACTTCTTTACAGCACCTGGAGACTCAGAAATTTCGAAAAATATAAATCAAGACTTAAGTGGTAATTAATTTTTTATTATATATATGACAGAAAAGATAAATAAAATAAGGTTTTGATAAAACTCTAGTTATATAACTAATTTAACCTCACAATGAGATTAAATAAGTTATATAACTAATGTGTGTTTTCTCTTTATTCAAATGATTTTTGTAATATTATAGATTCTCAAAACTCACAATCAGATAATGACGGAAGTTTTAAGCTCGTATTAGATGGTAATAAAATTTTTATTATATTTTAAAGATTTGAGTGTTATACCAAATAGTTTTATGTAATGAATAAACATAAGAAGATATGAATGCAATATCGAGTTATAGATTACTTTTGTGTATCACTTGAATACTAAAAATTTATTTCTTTAGTGCAAATTAACAAAATGAAAAGTACTGATACAGTGCAGAAAAAATTAGTTTATACTGTTGTTTCTATTCTATACTGACCTATAACATTATCTATATCTAGAAAAACATTTCAGTCAAACTTTTTTTTCTTGAAGATCACCTAGGTAAATCACTAGTACCAAAGAGTAGCGTATATTTTAACAATTTTTTTTCTGTGACTAATTAAATAAAAAAATTTTGTTGGTATTAGTTTGTATAGTTTTTTTATACCCTTTTGATTGGTTGATGCGCATATTAAAAAAATGTATTTAACATTAGAATATGATATTAACAAACTGTTATTCTTAAATCCTTATAACTGTGATAAAAAATAATGGATTTCAAATTATACAGTAGGCGACATTAAGTTATACATTACGAAACATTAAGTCACATGAACTACATAATGTAATAATTATTATTGAAGCCTTGAATGACAAAAGGGGTCAAGTGCCAATTTTTTCAAAATAAAAATTTTTTTTATTAAAAAATCAAGTAAATTTATTTACACATTTCTGTAAAAAGGTTTTGATTTTTACTGCTTTTTACTTAAAACAATTATGAAAATCAATAATTTTATTATAATAATAATTAAAGCACCTAATTTTTATTTTTTTAAAATCTTTATTAATATAATAATATAATATTTTATATTGTACATCATACTAGTATTGTACCAGTACAATAACAGTACGTTATACTAAGTCACAAAAGTTTTCAGTACGTCGTACTCGTATTCTACCGATATTGCATACCGGTACGCCGTACTAGTACAGTACCTGGTACCGTGCGAAGGTACATGGCTGGTACAGTACCAGTACGCCTAGTACGCTGTACTAGTATTATACTCCCGAGGCGAAATTTAAGGTCTACTTTACAAGGAGTAAAGTAGGGTTAAACAGACCCTCTTTAGCTTCCTCAACCAGTCGCAAATTTCCCTTTCTTCCACGTTTGGATTCAAAGGAGGGTCTAGGGGAGTCTACAAGATCTAAAAGAGGGCCTGTTTAGGTTCTAAGGGAAGCTAAAGAGGATTTAAATTTCGCCTCGGGCTACTACCGTACTAGTACATGTGTTATCTGGGTATATATATATATAATTTTTGGTTGGAAAAACTCACAAAAACTAAATTTAAACGACTTAAAATTATTGGCTGGTCAAATTCTTTTGCCATGATTGCCTCGACGGTTGACAAAACTAAAGATAAAAAAAAGTTTAAAAGTTCACAAATTATTGTTTTTGATAATACTTATTAATATTATGTGGGTAAATTATTATTTTTATTTTGTTCTGCTTCAAAATTATTATTTTTTTCAGTCACAACTTATCAACTCGATTTTGTATTTATATTCCCATGTCAACGTAGCGTAATGGGCAGCGTGTTTGGCTGTAGAGCGTTAGGTTAGGGGGTCTTATCCTAGCGAGCACTAGATATTTTCGAAAATGTATGTAGACAATAGCAGTTAATTATAATAGGTAGAAGTATATGTGAAGTCTCCGATAATAAATAATGTGATAATTGTATAAATAATTAGATTTTTTAATTTTCTTAATGTTGATACTACTACCTATTTAAAGTTTGTCGGACTTTATGATGAGTTGTCGGACCAACCATCCTCATCAATGGACGGTGAACCGTTATCATTTGTATAGTTTGCTCAACCATCGGCAGATTAAGTTGGGCCAACTATTAATTTTAAAGTTGGACAAACTTTGGAAATTATGGTTGTCATAACAGTATTAAGAAATTCAATTAGAAACATATAATTTTCATAGAAAAAATTAAAATTGACACCAACATTTTAAAAGAAGTTAAGATCATTCAAAACATCAAATATTTAAAAATATTAACGATTCACAACTTGTGAACGGCTTAAAAAATATTAATAAAAATTATGAATCTACTTTTCCAAGAGTAAAAAAATAAAATCAGAATTAAATCAAAAATATTGAAGCTCTATTTTAATCATAAATAATTTCATTTATTACAGCCTCTCAAGACCAAGATTATGTTGAAAATAATATAAATATGCCTAGCAGTAATAAATCTAACAAAGAAATAAACGTTGATCTAAGAAATGGTAATTAAATTTATATTACAAATACTTTTAATTATATAAAATTATATCATTGCCAAATATTATTTAAAGTTTGTTGAGCATAAATTATGATCTTCCATAAAGTTTACAATATCACAAAATAATATACATTTGACGCATCGCGAAGAAAGGGGCCTAAGAGACAAATCACTTTAAGGTTATGTTTGAGTCAGTTTTACATTAATATAACTCTTTTTCTTAATTGCGTAATAGTAAAATTGTAAACATAATATGAAATTTATTGACTCTTAAATCCTTACTGTTAATTCCCATATGAGATCCTATATAAGATCGCTTATGGTTTCTTATATGAGATTCTATACGAAATCCTATAAGGACATCTCGTAAGGAGAAAATCATCAGTGTCCATATAGGATCCCATATGAGATAGGAATTTGAATAATAAAATTTGTGAATATCTCAAAAACGGTAAGAGGTACGCAAAATCGGACAAAATTTTGAGTTCATTTTATATAAAGCAAAATTATTTTATGTTTAAAACCTAAAATATGTCCTAAATATACCTAAAATAGTTTTTAAATAACTACTACATATTCCCATGTGGGTTCCTATGTGAGATCTCATATAGAATTCTATATGGACACTCATGAAATTTTTCTCATGACTTTCCATATAGGATTCTCGTAAGATCTCATGTAGTATCTCATATGAGAAAACTCATATGATCTTATACGGGATCTCATACGGGAATTTACAATAGGGATCCTTTTCTTCACAACGCGTCAAATACATAAGTATATAAACAAAGGCAGTAAATAGTTTTGATTTATTTATATTCATAAATTCTTTTGTCAAAATTTTTGTCGCAGTTTAAATATGTTGACATTTGTTTACATTTTTTAACCAAAAGAACAAATATTTTTTTCTCAATCAACTATGTATATCATAATAACATGTCGGTTAACATATTTTTTATGATTACAAAGTTGAAATCAGATTTTTAAAATTTTAAATGGCGGGTTTCAAGTTAAATTTTAAAAATTCAACATGACAGATTCAATATGGCGGACAAAAAATATAAATCAAACAGAATGACATATTGGAGCCGCCATTTGAATTTCTAATATCTGACTTCGTATTTGAAATCAGAGACCCCAAAGACCCCCTAGTAACAATAACAACTTTTATAAATGGTGAAAACAATAAGTTTTTTTTCCATATGGAAACATGTTATATGAGATCCTGATCAATTGTCCGAATGTATGTATGTGTGTGTGAATCCTTCTTTCGTCCGCCATTTTTAATATTAAAAATCTGACTTCATATTCGTAATCAGCGACCTCAAGAACTTCCGAGTTTCAAGCAAATGCTATTAAGTTTTAATTTTTCCCGACATATTTTATTGGACATTTTGAAATTTGACGTGTTAGAGAAAATCTAACGACAGATTCGAATTCAACGTAAAAAAAGTTCGTTAAGAAATGTTCTTACTTTCCCGGGTCCAAAAGTTGACCCAAATTTGTTTTGCTGTGTAATTTGTCAATCAGTTAATATACTCTTTTATAGTTAAACAAATTGGCATATTGCAAATTGACCATAAACCATTTATACTGTTTTTTGTTAAAAATGATTTAATTTAAATTATTGTAGAGACTCGTGCCTCAGAAATTCAAAAAATCGAAGAATTAATTAAGTCAAAAATTAAGGAACCAATTGTCATTGAAATTCCAACGCCTACGTTAAATCAATCATCATCTCTACCTTTATCACTTTTATTCCAATCTGCAAACAATCCAAATGCACCATCAACGGCATCAAGAAAAACAACAGAACTGTCCTCATCACCCCCAAATTCATCTAAGGATTTAGACACAAACAATCCAAATGCAACATCAGCAGCAACAAAAAAAACAACAGAACTGTCCTCTTCACCCCCAAATTCATCTAAGGATTTAGACACAAACAATCCAAATGCAACATCAGCAGCAACAAAAAAAACAACAGAACTGTCCTCTTCACCCCCAAATTCATCTAAGGATTTAGAGATTAATTTCAAAACTGAAAATTCAAAAGACAGAAGAACTATGCGTTCACAACTTTTCAAACTTTTAAAGAATTTTAATGATGAGCGTAACTATTCAAAGTGTTTGTTTTGCTCTACATGCATTTCTGACTGCCTTCATTCAAATGAAAATTCGCTTCTAAATTCAAAAAAACAGTTACGTAATCCTTCAAGAACTTCATCTAAATCTAAAAGTTCATTCCGGTCATCTCACGGCTCGCCAAAAGATTCAAAACGACATTTAAATTTTCATGAATCTACTTCTCATCATTCACGATCAGCTCATTTACCAAATCATTTCAAGACTAGAACAAATTTGCATAATTATCCAAACCATGCATCAAATACACAAAATTTGTCACGGTCACCTCGCCAATCACGAAAAGATTCAAAACATTTTCATGAAACAACATCTCATCGTTCTCGATCACCTCATTTCAAGATAAGAACAAATTCGTATAATCATCCAAATCATTCATCTATCCCACAAGATTTTTCCCGGTCACGACACCACTCAAGAAGAAACTCAAAACATTTTCATGAAACAACAGCTCATCGTTCTCGATCTCCCTATTTTCAAAATTATTTTAAGACAACAAATTCAACTACTCTTTCAAATAATGTTTCAAACCCACAAAAGTCTCGGTCATCTCACCACTCACCAAGAAATTCCAAACAACATTCAAATTTTAATAAAACAACATCTCATCATTCTCGATCACCTAATTTGAAGACTAAAACAAATTCGCATAACTATCCAAATCATTCATCTAACACACAAGATTTATCACGGTCACCTTGCCATTCACGAAGAGACTCCAAACATTTTCATAAAACAACATCTCATCGTCCTCGATCACCCCATTTCAAGACTAGAACAAATTCTCATATTCATCCAAATCATTCAGCCAGCCCACAACATTTGTCCCGGTCATCACACCATTCACGAAGAGACTCAAAACATTTTCATAAAACCACATCATATCGTTCTCGATCACCTTATGTGCAAAATCATTTGAAGACAACAAATTCAATTAATCTTTTAAATAAAAATTCTTCAAACTCACAAAAAAGATTCTTTAAAAGTGTCGGGAGTTCGACGCCACTCACCTAGAAAAAATAAAGGTGAATTGATTAATATTCAATTTTTTAAAAGAATTTAATTGTTTTAAGACATTCTTATGTTCTTTAATTAGTTTAATAATAAAGTTAAAAAATTGAGTTAATAAGTTACAATCGAAAAAATGTTTTAAAATACTGAAATTTGTTTACAGTGTTAACTTAATTTTTTACTCAGATGTAGTTATGCAGAAATATTATTTGGATTTAAAATTAAAATTTTGCATTCGAAACGTATTATTCATTATAAAGTAATAAAAAAATAAGGACTTTGCACAACGATCAATCCAAGAATTATAATCATTCATTGAACGGTCCGTCCGTCCTATCGACGAGAATCGTCGCGATTTCATCATAGGGATCATGCAGGGATCAACTATTAACTGTAGCTGTAGGTGGCGTATTCTAAAAGGTACTTTTTTGATGCACTTAAATCCGGACAACCATTAATATATAAATTCAAATTCAAACGGGAATCTCTTCATAAAGGTTTATTCTAGACAATAAACCTAAAAACTCGGAAAAGTGCGAGTGTAACTCGCACTGAAATAGAGGGTTCTGTACTATTTTATGTTTTGGAAACTTTAAACTCGTTTTTCTCGAATACACATTTTTTTCTAAAATTATCATTTCTCTTTAAAAATTTGATAAAATGAATCATCAACTCCAATCGTGATTCCCTTTTTCTTCCTGTAATTTTCACATAAAAATACATTTGTAAAATAAATATAAACTGTCTGGGTTGAATATTGTGAACGTTAGGGGGATTAAACACTTTTTTCGAAATTTTTATTTTTCCTTGACAACGCTATGTAAATCGATCCGAATCAAGTTCGCTATATTTTTCCTATAATTTTCACTTTAAAATACATAAGTGTACTACTAGGGGGGGGGTACATAGTAATTTTTCGTAAAAAAATACCAATTTTCAGCCTTCCATATAAATTCGTGTGCCCGCTATGGGGGAGGTAGGGGAGGGGTATCTATCTTCATCTGAATTAATAGAATTTTCACTGATTCGCCAGTGTATTTTCACTTATTTGAATAAGTGGTATACTTATAACTGGTTACATAGTGAATTTTTACTGATAAATCAGTGTATTTAACTGATTCACCAGTGTCTCTGGTTTTTTAAATAAAGAATCGAATGATTTTGAACTTTTTAAAATCGGTTCGGTAAATATGGAGAAAAGCTATGCACCAGTTTGAGAAATGTGTTTTCGAGAAAAACGTGTTTAAAGTTTCCAAAACATAATACTTTAAACTAAGGCTATCAAACAATCTATGATAACAACTTTTCTTTACATATTTTTTAAAAAACGTTTTGGGACAGTAATTTTCTGAAACTAAGTAACATTTTCAAGCAAAAAAATCGACTTTTTTGGAATTCTAAACTAGAAAGTCACTTTAAAGGTGCTTTTATAACTATAGTATTCTGGTCAAGCAATCGGCTGGATTGAATTTTCACGGAAAATCACTGAATTTAATTGGTTATAACAAAATTCAATTTTCACGGTGGAAATGTAATATTTGTCAGAGCCATGCAAATTTAGTTATACAACCTTGACAATTCAATCCAGTTGATTGCTTAACCAAAATACTGGGGGTATAAAGCACCCTAAGTCTTTATAAATTAGTCGAATATTAGATATACAAGAGACCCTATTTATTGACACTTAATGAGCATTTAATGATACTACCGAGGAATCCCACCTTTTAGCAGTAGTATACTTAAAAATTTGTCCGGACTGCACCAATCAGAATATGAGTATAGCATCGTGTCGTCGGACTCAATTTAGAGACGAAGAAGATGTGAGGCTTAAAACATATTAATTAAAGGCTATGCTATACATGTAAATCATATGCTCTTCATGTCCCGAGGCGAAATTTAAGGCCCGCTTTACAAGGAGTAAAGTAGGGTTAAACAAACCCTATTTAGCTTCCTCAACTAGTAGCAAATTTCCCTTTCTTTCACGTTTCGATTCAAAGTAGGGTCTAAAAATGTTGATTTCAGTTTTAAATGGTAATTAAAAAAATTGTGTGAAAAAGAAATTAATTTTGCTTTAATCAAATTAATTAACCCGTCAACGATCGCGCCGTGAGAAAAAGTCTCACGCAACACTACTCAACATATAGGGCGCTGTTGCAGTGCGAGTGAGAAACAAAAAATAGCGCGACTGCTGAAGGGTTAAAAGACTATTTTTTTTGTATTTTTTATACTTCTTAAATCGAACTAGACCCTCTTTAGCTTCCTCAACCAATCGCAAATTTCTGTTTATTCCACGTTTGGATTCAAAGGAGGGTCTAGGGGAGTCTACAAGATCCAAAAGAGGACCTATTTAGGTTCTAAGGGAAGCTAAAGAGGATTCGAATTTCGCCTCGGGGTGTCTCTTGAAAATCACGTTACTAGCAGAGTAGAACTATTAACAAGATAAAAAAATCTATACCTGTTGGAAACAACAGATGATTTTATATTAAGACGATTTTTCTATTGTCGCTAGCAGAATTGCTCCTCTGTTAGCAGAGTAGCAGTATTAACAAGATAAAAAATTCCATACTTGTTGGAAACAACAGATGATTTTATTTTCAGTAAATTTTTCTTTTGTCACCAGCAGTGTAGCACTATTACCTTGATAAAAGAGTCCATACCTGTTGGAAACAACAGATGATTTTATTTTAAGAAGTTTTTCTTCTGTCGCTAACAGAATTGCTTCTCTTTTGGCAGAGTAGCAGTGTTAACGAGATGGAA
Source organism: Leptopilina boulardi (assembly GCF_019393585.1). NCBI lineage: Eukaryota > Metazoa > Arthropoda > Insecta > Hymenoptera > Figitidae > Leptopilina > Leptopilina boulardi. The sequence goes on from NW_026137834.1 coordinate 96,154, forward strand.
TGTTTTATACCTGTTGAAAACAACAGACGATTTTATTTTATGAAGATTTTCTTCTGTCGCTAACAGAATTACTTCTCTTTTAGCAGTTAGCAGTGTTAACGAGATGGAATGTTTTATACCTGTTGGAAACAACAGATGATTTAATTTTAAGAAGATTTTCTTCTGTCGCCAGCTGAATTGCTTCTCTACTAGCAGATTAGCACTATTAACAAGATGGAAAGTTTCATACCTGTTGGAAACAACAGATGATTTTATTTTAAGAAGATACTCTTCTGTCGCCAGCTGAATTGCTTCTCTGCTATCAGATTAGCACTATTAACAAGATGGAAAGTTTTATACCTGTTGGAAACAACAGATGATTTTATTTGCAGTAGATTTTTTTTTGTCGCTAGCAGTGTAGCACTATTA